>NW_005842611.1:555288-581032 GCF_000455745.1 Alligator sinensis
CGAACTCGAAATTTTTGAGGTTCACCTGTCCCTGTCTTTCATTACAGTGAATCTCAGGGGCGAGTTCAGAACTGGATAAGGATCAAGGTAAGATGGGGCTCTGGAAACGTTTTCAGGTCAAATCAGGGCAAGATGTTGTGTTCTGATTTGATGGCATTGAAATTCCTTGTGCTATTTTTGCAATGGTTCAGCTCCCAAAAGACAATTCTATGAGAAAATTTTCTTTTTTTCTTTCCATCTGGATGTGAAATCTTAGAGGAAGAACAATTCTCAAGAGGCTTTGTCTGCATCAAACTGTTTACTAGCAAATTACCTGTAAAAATCCCGGCGCACTTGTGTTAACTCTTTCTTGACATTTCAGTGAGATGACTCAAGTTGGGCGTGTGTTAAGTACCTTGCCGAATGAGGACCTATGTGATGGTGAAGTCTGGTGGTTACTACCCAGTTGCACATGGGCACAGTGTGGCTGCCCCTCCTGAATTTAGTTTTCAGGTTCAAACTCCCCAAGAAACATCAGTGTAGGAGGAGGATGTTTCCCAGTGTTGTCTGTGGAGTAGCTAGCACTTGGGAGGGAGTGTAGTTTGGCTCTGACAGTGTTAATGGCGAGTCTAGAATGGAAAATAAAAGGGAGAAGAATCGAGTGTCAGACTTAACTAGAACACTTCTCCCTGCCTCAATGGGTTAATTCCAAGAAGTAGAAGTGGGGAGGAAAAGCTGGCTAGAGCCCAATATTAGGCAGAGGAGAATGAATGTAATATATAATTAGAGGGCAGGAGATATCTGGAAAATGAGGGGCTCTTCTGTTGCTGCAGGAGTATGTATCTGAAATGAATATGTGTGCGCATGAGAGAAAGAGAGATTATAGCTTCTTCTCTTTTCTCTTCTTCATGCTCCAGCTCTTAATAAATCTTCTGCACATAACACCCAATATCTTGCCTACTAAAATCCCAGCGTGATTATCTTATCTCTTTAAAACAAGGCAAAAAAAAAATCCTTTTATTCCACAGAGACACTTGCGCCAAACTCAGGGTAAGGATGTGTAGCTGCCGAGGAGAACGCAGGGAGATTGGAAAGGAAGAAACGTGCAGCCAGCCCTGGCTTTCACAGCGGCCCAGTCTTTCCTAATGGGTGGGGATTGTCGGTCATAGATTTCATAGACATTAGGGGCTGGAAGGGACCTGGCACGATCGAGTCCAGCCCCCTGCCATAGGCAGGAAGTCTGCCGGGGTTAAATGATCTCAGGTGCATTCAAGCACCTTTTGAATGAGTCCAGAGTAGGTGCTTGCACCACCTCTGGTGGGCAGTCTGCTCCAGACCCTGGACACTCGGACCGTAAAGAAGTTTTTTCTTATGTCCAGTCTACATCGGCCTTCCATAAGTTTGTGGCCGTTAGACCTTGTTATCCCTTGGGGAGCCCTGGTGAACAACTGATCTCCCAGATCTTGGGGCAGACTCCTTATATACTTATAGGCTGCCACCAAGTCCCCCCTGAGCCTTCTCTTCTCCAGGCTGAAGAGTCCCATGTCCCTCAGCTTCTCCTCATAAGGCTTGCTCTCTTGGCCTTGGATCATGCAGGTGGCTCTCCTTTGGTCTCTCTCAATCTTATCCGCATCCATCCTGAAGTGGGGGGCCCAAAACCGGATGCAGAACTCCAGCTGGGGCGCCTCACTAAGGCCAAGTGAAGTGGGAGGATGACTTCCCTGGTTTTGCTTGAGATGCATCAGTGGATGCACGCCAGAGTTTGGTTTGCTTTTCTGGCTACGGTATTGCATTGGTGGCTCATGTTCATCTTGTGGTCAATCAAGACCCCCAGGTCTCTTTCGGTCAAGGTGCCTCTTTTGGTCGAGGTAGCACTCCTGAGCCTCTGGGTATGATGCTGGTTTTTCCTCCCAGGGTGGAGCACCCTGCACTGCTCTACATTGAATGCCATCAGGTTTTGGTCCACCCACCTGGCGAGCCTGTCCAGGTTGACCTGTATCCCCAGCCTATCCTCCAGTGCGACTGCCTTTCCTCATAGTTTAGTGTCATCTGCGAACTTTGCCAGTCTGCATCTGAGGCTCGAATCCAAATCATTAATGAAGATGTTGAAGAGTACTGAGCCCTGAGGGACACCACTGGTCACCTTGCACCATATTGATTTGCCCCCATCAACTAGTGCTCTTTTGGTCAGACCCTGTAGCCAGTTCCTCAGCCATTGGACCATGGGATGGTCGAGGCCGCAGTTCTCCAGCTTAACCATGAAGGACATCATGGGAGACCAAGTCAAAGGCTTGGTTGACCTTCCTTTGGGAATGCTTTCCTTCCAAACCACGCAGTGCAAACATTGCCCCTGGCATAAACAGCAACCATTTAATCAACATTAGTAGAGTCTTACCCACTTACACCAACAGCAGATTTGATCCCTGGTTCTTAACTTTGCCTTTATTCATATAGAGGACCGAGTCTTGCCTTCATATTCTTCAAACCCAACGCTGACAGTATTCACTAGCAATTTAGTGTCGAAAGCACTTTAACTAAAACCAGATAGCTAAAAATGTTCTTCTCTCATCCATATAACCAAATTTCAGAACTGGCTCAGAGCTGGGATGGGTGTCTCTTATAGCAATGAATCACCTTCCCAATTATGGTGGACTTTCTAAGATGAAGTACAGTGTGAGAGTAATACATGATACACTGTAAGAGAAACCAGTAATGTGGACACCATTCAACTGTACCATGTGTGAAGGAGTATCCCCCTGTTTTCCTTCTTTGAAGGCCAGCATTGGCCCTATAAGTAGAATTTTCTTACACGTATATAGACCCCTACTTTTTTTTTTTTTTTAATAAAGCAAAGTAATTAGTTTAATTTTCTCCTGCCACGAAATCCTCACTGCTTATCATTTCTGTGGGACTCTTATCTATTGCAGGAAGGCTTGGTAAAAGGAGATACAGAAACCTTTACCACTTGATGCCTGCTTCAGATGCAGCTCAGGTTGGCAAAGGCTGAAAACCATTTTGCTCCCATGGCATTTTGATGGCCTGAGTCCAGTTGGGAACAGCAGATATCACATCAAGAACTGTCAGTGTTGGCACTAGCTGCCCATCTCAGCAGAAAGGCCAATGGACCTGAATGGGTATTGAAGCCTGAGTGCCCACCCTTGCTATATGGCTCCTTTTTGCTGCTGGGGTGGAGGCTTGCAGTGTCAAGGCCACATGTGAAGGAAGTTGCACTGCTGCAGTTTATCTGTTGTTCCTATTTGGTGTGTAAGTGGAGGATCTCTGTCTCCTGGGCTGTCAATCAGTATTAAATACATGCACATTTTAAATTTAAAAAAAAAAAAGAAAAAGAAAAAAAGAAAAAGCCCAAACACTGCATTCTCTCTAGTGTAAACCGAAGCATTTTGGACCAATAAATACAACGCATATGTGCTCTTAACCTCATTTTTCATGCAGTGCCTGGAGGGAGGCAGTGTTCCCTAGTGGTCTGCGCCCAGACGGTGGGAGCTGAGACTCTCTTGGATTCTATTTCTAGTTCTGCCTCCTGACTTGATGTGTGACCTTGGGCTAAGCTAGTTAATTGCCCTATGTTTCCCCATTTGTTAAATGGAGATAATAATACTTAATTCACTGTAATTAATGCTCGGGGAGTGCTCAGAGAGCTCAGATGAAAGAGGCTGTAGGTGAACAAAAGATCGTCATTTTTACCTACTTACACCCTACGGAAGTGCTAGTGATTTGATAGAAAGCTGGCACTTGAAAGACGAAAAGACCCTCCTTGCCGGTTTCTGCTGCATCAGGGAGATTGAAGCCGGGCTGCAGCTAACAAAATAGAAAAGGGGAAAAGAAATCCTTTGTCAAGGTTCAGGCCAGAGCAAACATCTACAAGGGAGGCAGGAAACTAGAAAAAGGCCTGAGCCACAAGCCTGAGTCTGAAGAGTTGCAAATGTTGGGAGTGAACGGTATTGGGAGCTGAACTTGGTGGCCGGCTCCCATCTGTACAATGAGAGAAAATATGCTTGTATGGTTAAGGCACAGAGCTGGGATGCAGGGAGCAGGGCAGAATCAGGCCCAGCTTCAGCACAGGCTCAATAATGATCTTGGGCAAGTCATTGAGAACCCGAACATGTTACTGTGAGATGACGGGGGCGAAGCTGTACAGTTCTTCCACAGTGGCCAGTTGTGCAAACCCTCTTCTCGTGGAAATGAGCACTACTAACCCCTTTACCGATGGGGGTTAGCTTTCATTTTAGGCCATGGCAGACCCTGTGGAGCAGCTGTTGCTCTGGAAGGCCCTGGTCTCCTCTATCTCATGGTAACGTGCTTGTGTGCTCATGCCCAATGTGTCAAATTTCCAAAAGCACCTGTATATTTCAGGGGCTTGGGTCCGAGGGACTTTCAGTGGGAATTTCACAGACATAACTTCATTGGAATCGGTGGGAGTTGGGCATCTAAATACCCTCAAGGAGCTGAGCTTTAGGCATGATTGAAATGTTTACCTTTTGTCTCTTTGGCCCTGATACCCAAAGAAGCACCTAATTCTGGTATGTAGGCACCTAATTCTAGGTCTTTGTGCCTCTATTCCTCAGCTGTAAATTGTGGGTGGTAGTATACCTCTTCTGTCACCCTTTGCTGGGTCTGTTTAAATGGACACGCTCTGCCCCAAATCATTTGTTCTTTCTATATTTTTGTACAATACCTGCCCCCCACACCTCACCTGATGCCTCTAGCCAATGCTCTTAAACAGATGATGATGATGATGAAAGAATAGGATCACAGAAAAATAGGCCAGGAGGGACCTCACCTTGGGTGAAACCAAGCTCTTGCCCTAAGTGCTTCTAACATTTTGGGAGTTTCAGGACTGTGTCACAACTTAGGGGCTTAGGTCCGTTGCTGTGGAGAACGAGGGTCTTCCCGCTGGAACAGCCAGACAACAGCTGGTCAGTGCAAGGAGGGGTTCACGGTATCCGTCCTAATGGGATGCATTACGCACGCCAATTGGCTAGCAAGCAGACATTAATGACCAGTTAGCAACTGTGTTCAGGTCAATTAATTTATATTTGTATTTTGCAAAACTAAAAGTTGCCCAGTTAGATTATTGATTCTTTGTCCCTGTATTCAATTTGTTTTTAATTGCACTACTGCAGTGCCAGACCTTCCCTCCTAGCAACCCTGCGATAAATCTGCCAGTGACTCAACAATCAACAATAAATGTGTCTCTTCATGTCATTATTAATATGTCTCCTGGATTGGTTCATTACAGCAGTTAACAACGGTTTATAAGAGCGGAGATGGCAAGGAGCCAGGGGGGTGTTTTTTTCCTCCTTTTTTTGTTTTTTCTGAGTCTATATTGTCACTATAGGATGGATGGTTTCAGGCATGTGTGCATGTGTGTGTAGCTGTGTCTGTGTGTATGTGTTGGTGTGTTTGTGTCTGTTTGAGGGAGCAAGAGAGTTATAAATGGAAAGAGACCTGGGATTTAATTTAATATAACTGGAATATGAGCCACCTAATCCTCCTCTTATCATAAACAGCTTTAATGGAGAATGCTGTGGTCTTCGAGTTTCTCTCTTTCTGTCTCACTCTGCCTCCCTCCCTTTCAACCATTACGGCTGAAATGAAACTGGAAAAGATTTTGCAAAGCAAGTAAAGGTGAATGGGAGGAGAGAGTAAGTGGTAGAGTGACTTTACTGGCACTAATGACACCAAACGAGCTATAATTTCACTATCAGGCCAATTAGTTGCAAGCAGAGCCTTTTGCCTGCAAAGAGGTGTTGATTAATAAAGACGGAGAAATGCAGTCCTCAGAAGAGGACTGGGATCCTAGCCAGAGGGGAGTCTCCCCTCCCCATGCCTCTCACCAAAAGATTAGCACAGAAATCCCAAGCGACAAGCCCACCTCCTTACAATTTGTGCATGCTGATTCACAAGCCCACAGATGGGGAGGGGAGGGGAGTGTCCCATTTCTCCGCGTCAAAGAAATGCACGTGGAGAAATCATATCAGAAGCAACAATGGTGTAAACCTCAGCACTCCTGGAATTTAATGGCAATGCAGGCCTCCTGCGGCCTTCATGTATGGGCAGGTTCGCGCTATGGAATATATTTCTCTTTTGAATTCAGAGCTCTGAGTCAATGTTTTGGTTGAGGCTATGGGTCGTGGGGGCCTCCCGGGGCTGCAGCTGCAGCAATTCTGCCATGTGCAGCCTGGCCGGCAGTCTCAGCGCAGTTCCAGGCAGCCTGGCTCTGCTTTTCTATGGGGTTTTTTTTTGACCCCTGGATATCTAGGAGTCAAAAAACCAACAGAAAAACCCCCCAAAACTCGGCACAACGCATGCTTGGGCAGTGCACCCTTGCAGCACAGAGAGCACCGGACAGACTATGCGGTACATGACGCTGCAAACGTACTTGCAGCACCACATGCCACACAACTGTGCTCATCTGGATGCACCCCAATAGACAGAGCATTTCATGTCTGCCTCTGAGAGGCAGGTCTTCTCTAAGCCCTTTCCAAGAATCATTTGCAGCCCCCTGAGCCACCCGTCTGCAGGGGGGTTGAAGCTGGTTCTCCACGACGATCCTAAACTCCTTTCCAGAGTCAGTGCGCACAGCTCTCGGTTGCACCAAACTTGGCCTTGATTCTTTGTTCCTAGAGTGACATGACCATGCATTTGACACTGTTAAAATAAGTGTGGCTTCAACAAGCCTAGTTTCACAGGTGGTTCAAGTTATTCTTTAGACCTGATCTACCAGATACTGCTTAGGGCGCACGCAAGTGTTCTCCATTCCCGCTTGTCACGCTGCCACAATGGCTAGTACCTCGTGGTCTTTCTGTGATGTTATGTTTTCGACTAGGATAAATTGTTGGCTAATTGCTCAGCCCCAGCCTGGGCAGGGGCAATAGACTGCTTTTCAGACTATCCTTCTTTCCCACCCTGGCCAATTTAGATGGCTATCCTGGGAGTTATAACTCCTGCCAGCAGAGCTGTCAAGTTCATTATAACTCTCAGTCCTTCCTGCTGTGTCCTGGTACAGTCCCAGGGAAGCCTGCAAGCCTTGTTAGGAATATTTTATGTTTCCTTACAGATTATTGGCAAAAATATTGAATAAAATTTGGTTAAGACTTGCTCCCAGTGGGACAGATCTGGAAACATCCCCAACAGGTGATGATTCTCCATTTGCAGGCACTCGGTTGAAGTCTGCAAGTGAGCCAGTTTACAATCCATTGAATATGTGCCAAATTGATTTTCTATAGGGCTATTTTCTTTTAAATCTGAATGTTGCATGTTACTATGTCTTTCAGAAGTCTATTGTGTTGATATTATCCCATCCCTATCTGCTAATAGACCTGTGCATTTCTAGGATTTTTTTTTAATTCCTGATATATGTGAAGAATCCTCTTCCTTATTGTCCTTAATCCTACTGGCCATGGATTTTTTCATTAACACCTTTTTCAATTGTCTGCATTTTAACTGTTAATTTATAGTCATTGCTATCAACTTTCCCCGTTTGTTAGATATTGCTGCTTTCACCACCCTTTTGATCTAGAAAGGGGTTTTAATAAAAGGAGCTTTCTATTGTGATAGCAGAATTGTGTTTTTTGGTTTTTTTTCCCCATGCACCTAGTGAATCAATTTAAGCCAGTGCCTTAAGTACCTCGCTGAATCAGGACCTAAGTGCTTGGTTGGATCAGGGCCAACGTGTTCAGCACCTCCCAGGTCTGAGCCCAGGAAAGAAATAGGAAATGTATTTGGCAGCAGAAAGAGCATTGCTATGCCCTCCAGGGCGCACACACCTGGAAGAGTTTTAGGATAGTTTGCAACACACTGATTTTGAACATTTTTGTCCAAAGGAAAGAGGCAAAGCATCAGGCACAGTAGCACTGATCAAGGTGGGCTGTTTTGAGAAAATGCGACATGGATGAAAGCAGCAGAGAGAGAGAGAGACATCTTGTCAGCAAGTGTTTCTGAAGTAATTTAGGTTTTTTTTTCCCCTTCCCTTCTTCCCAAGAACAACTTGCTCCTTAATTCCAAAACCCCCCAGAGCTCTGTTCTTCAGCGACACACATTGTGCTCAAGGGCCCCTGCTACATCAAATCTCACCACTTCTGCTTTTACACTTCCTTTTATAATGCTGTCTTTGAAATATGGTCAGAAGTCGAAACAGCGATACCTATTAAAACTTTACCAGGAGGATGTACTGCATCAGAGAGAAATGAGGGGATCAGCTCAGCCTTAGATTGTTTTCTTCAGGGATGTTCTCACAGCTTAGTAGTTGCTGGATTTTGTTCGTTGCCGTCTGACGTTCCAGTTTAGTTTGTTCCCTGCGTCATCCTCCCTTTGTGGAGGTGGCAGTGGGATGTGTATGTATGTATGGGTGGGTGGGTGGATGGGTGGATCCATCAGGTAAACACAATCAGCTCGAGTTTACCTTTGTATGTGATACGATGAAATAAAATCAGAAGAAAAAAAAAATCAGTACCAATAATAATGCAGGGACTGATTTTCCTGTGGAAGCATGACAGGAGTTCGGGCAGCGATTTTAATAGGGGCAGGGATTGGTTCCCCAAACAGTGTCTTGGAAGAGTGATGCCTGCCGGTTTGAAGGGCCATTCTGGCATAAATCTGCTGGCATTAAAAAAAAAAAAAAACTGGGTGAAATTTCACCAGCAGAGTATGTGATCGCATCATATCAGCCCATAAATTCCTCACCATGTCATGCCGGTGATGCACTCTGTGCCTTTGCTTCCTGCAGGATGGAGATAATACTATTTCAGGCTCTGAAGATCACTTCATACTTACCAAGTACTTTAAGCACATAAAATACCATATAAGCGTCATAAGACTGAAGGGTTTAGATGTTGGTTTTGACGTGCAGCTTTCAATGTCAGCTCCTGCCTGGCCCTGAAAAAAGAAAGAATAAAAGCAGGTAACAAGGCATGCAGCAAATACGGACTGAAATAGCTAACAACCAACTCTCTCCTGTGCTTTGGAGTTTTATCTTCATCTAAGATGCTTAGCAAACAGCAGTGGATCCATGCTTCCAAATGGCAGTGTCTGTTTTGTAGAAAATACTATAACAAGGATGAGAGGTGATGCAAAGAAAATCCGAACTAAATGCTCCCTTCTATATGCCATCATATGATGGTGATATTAGGAGACTCTAGGTAGTAGGCAGCTTGACCCAGGAATGACTGAAGTGTCCTTAACGGGGACTATAGTAGATCGGAGTATGTCTGCCAAGCATTTGAAAACTGTGAGTCAGCCTCCCTTTCATGCCAGTGCTGGGGGTAACTTTAAAATAATGAAGTGTAATCATAGTACTGCTAACTCTTAGTAATGCTTGCTGGGTCAGTGAGGCAGAGCTGTACTGCTACCCAGCATATCCACAGGTTGCGGATAGTAGAATGATTTCAGGGAAGGTTAGCTGTGAAACGAGCAGGAGTAACTCTGATGAAGAAGCAGTTGTGGACCAAACAGCGGCAGCACCACCAGGATATGCTGAGGACAACAGCACATGGCGATGCTTTCCCTCCTGAAAAAGCCACATTTATCTTTCGATGGTGCTGTGAAATGGCAAGTACAGGTTGCCACTATAATAAGCCCGCCCAGCCCCCAGTCATGGGCCTACAAGCCCTCAATGGTGGAGTAGGCAGAAGAAGATGTTAGATCTAAATGGCTGCAAAGACCAATAAAGGCTGCGGTGGCATGAAATCCCCAGTTATCTTGGTCTCCTTGCCAATGGATCAAGGTCCCATTCTGATGTGCCACAGCTTCTCCACAATAAAAGAAGTCACACATGAGGACCTTCCATGTAAACAGCTTTCTCAGCACATTTGGTGACCAGCTAATGCTGACAGGAGCAGGACTGTGACGTCTAGAAGCTCCTAGGCATGAACTAGAATAAAGGAGGCAGTTACAAGATCGTCTAGCACTTGGAGGAGACAGGGGTGCGATTCGACAGCTGTAACTGTGGCTGACCAGACCTTTTCAGGATTTGTTCTGCTCACCCCACATGGGGAGGGGATTAAACATTGCCTGTCTAATACAGGTGCCCTAAACATAGTTTGCCTAATACAGTATTCTGTATTTCTTCCTGACTGGATAACTGCATCCAGTAGGATCACCTTTCCTGTGGTCAAAAATACCGGCAAAGACGCACCGTCGTTTCCGGGACCTGCAATATCAAGTCCCTCATGGACAACCCTAGTAGTGAACACTCAGAGTGTTGCATGTGGCCCAAGACCTCAGGTGACACCACGTTGATGTAGATGCAGTGAGCGAGATCCAGCGAGTGGGAGATGGGCAGCTCAAAAAACATGGAGGTGGCTTTACCTTCTTCTGGAAGGGGAAATAGGAAGGAGAATGCAGACTTCACTAAGTTGGTTTTGCCATGAAGAAAGAACTCATAAACCATCTCAACAAGTTCCCTATCAGAATTAACGAGCACCTCATGACTCTCCGTCTTAAACTAGTGGGGACCCAATATGCCGCTGTCATCAGTGCATATGCCCCTGACTCTTGACGTTGCCAGTGAAACCAGGGTCCTCCTTGACCAAGTCCTTTCTGATGTTCCAGAGGGAGACAGACTTATTTTTCTTGGTGATTTCAACACCAGAGTCGGAAGGGACTCTAACCTCTGAAACAGAACCAGGGGCAAAGCATGAGTAGGAAAAGTCACTTCCAATGGCATCCTCCTCTTGACCAAATGCACGGAGCATTATCATCAACACCCTGTTCCACCAGCATGGACTTACCATCATCAACACCCTGTTCCACCAGAAAAACAGGCACAGGTCATTATGGCAACCCCCACCCAACTGGTGAATTCCAATCACCAACAATGGGAAAATGTCAGCAGTATGTGGGGTACCCTCAAGGCCACTGTTGTTAGTGCTTGTGAAGAGAAACTTGGATACTCTACCAGGAAACAGTGACTGGTTTGATGAGAATGGCCAGAAGATCCAAGAGTTGATTGACCACAAGTGCAAGGCCTTAAGTTTTGTGCTTGGCAAAATGATACCAACTCCAAGCAGAAGAAATTGAATCTCTAACAAGCCAAGGCACAAGTCCAGAGGAGGACCCACAGTATGTTGGGAAGACTAGGCTAAGGATCCTGTGAGTCCAGCAGGAAGACAGAGGCACCAACATTAGCATCCTCCTGCCAGCAAACACCATGAGTACTGAGGTGATGATCATTTGACATCAACTTCTTTGGTCCATGTCATCCAGATGTCCAACTCGTGACTCCTGAACCAAGTTTTATTCAACCAGCTCAGCCAAGGCATATGCTCAAGAGGAAGGCAGAGAAAGTGCTTCAGGGACATATTCAAAAACAACTTTAAAAAATCGTAACGTTAATTTTAACTTATGGGGAACTACCACCCAGGACTGCCCCGAATGGAGGAAGGGTCAGCTGCAAGGATCTCAGTACTTTGCAAGCTGTTGTACTTTCCAACAACAGGAGATGGAAAAGCAGAAGTGGCAGAAACAGCATGTCATGGACCAAATCAAGAGTCCAACAGTACTGACCCCATACAGAAACACATGCCTGAGCTGCAGTAGAGTCCGTCGATCCTGAATAGGCCTCATCATCCATCTTCAGACACACAGGGTTGGGTTCTTCTTATTTGCCTTCTAGTTTTGGAATCCCCATGGCACACTTGGGTCCCATTTTTAAATGTTTCTTTGTAGCCATTGGAGCAAGAAACTTCTGTTTAAAATGAAAGCTAAGATTCTCGCATAATTTTATGACTCCAGGAGCCACTGCTTTGTTTCTAAATTGGAGGTAGAGAAATATTAACGACACTAAGCAAGAGTTTTGCCCAGAAAATGAAGAAATTGCTGACTGGGGTGCATGTGAATTTTCACTAGTCTGAATGCAGGTCTGCATATTGAAATGTAGCTAAAACAAGGAAATCTCTACCTTGCTCCCTTGTGCAAAGTGCAACAGAGGTTGCAATTATCAAAACCAGTCATGATCTAGTTTTATGTGTAGCTGGAAGAGGGTACTTCAATGAGCATAAGACTGCCTAGCACTACCTCTGCCCTGTAGTGGAGTGATGGCTTGAACGAACTAGGCATCATTTTTACCCTCTTTCCAAGTGGGCAAGGGTCTGAGCCCAACAAGTGTTGAGTGCATTCAGCTCCCACTGAAACCACAGGGGGAACCTAACAGGAGATATTTAGCACTTTGTAGAGACACCCTCAATGGTTGGGGACTCAATGTATGGATCATGTCTTCTGTACATGTTTAAAGCACCCAGCACAATTATGATATTATAAATAGGGCTGTTCAAAGCGGCTAGTATTTGCTTCAGATTCGGCCAATTTGTGGGACAGTGATTTGATTCAGTGATTCAAATCACTGTCCTGAATTGATCTGGCCAAATCTGATTTGGAGATTTGGCTGCTGTCGAATCTCCAAATCTCGCAGGCCCCATCCCCTGCCCACCCCAGCTCCTGGCTGTTTGGGGAAAAAAAAGCCCCCATTCACCGGCTCCTGCCCAGCAAGGGGGAAGGGGGAGCAATTACCCACTGTCCCATGCCACGTGGGGGGCTCTGCCACAAACTCTCCGACCCCTGCCCGCTTCCCCAGCCCCCTCCATGGCTGCCCCCTCTGCCCCAGCTCCTGTCCCTTTAAATAATAATAAAAAGAAAAGCCCCAACTTACCAGCTCCTGCCGGGGGGGAGGGGGGGGCTATCCCTGCTGCCCCCCACTGCCCGGCTGGGAGAATGGACAGGGGTCAGGGGGCGCTCAGGGGGGCTAGGGAAGCAGGCAGAGGATGGGGCCTGGCAGGGGTCCCCCATGGCCCCCTCCCCACTCCTCCACCCCTTACTTACCAGTATGGAGTGTGGGTCTAGCTCCCTGCTGCAGCGGGAAGGGACTGCCCAAATCAGTGAAGTTCTCCGAATGTTTTCCCATTCGATTTGGAGAGCTTTGAATCAATTCAAACCTTTTAATTGGTCCCCTGATTCAATTCAGATTTGGAGATTTGGTTGCCAAATCAGGCCAAATCTCCTCCAAATCGAATCAGTACCCGAAACTTTGCACAGCCCTAATTATAAATAAAGCATAAATATTGACACGACTTAGTCATGAGATCACAGTTAGATGTGGCATGGCTACAGACAGACTAGACTAGAATTGACATTTCTTCCCCCTTAGCACTCAGAGGGCTGAGTGTATAACACTGGAACATGTCGGGCAGTCTCCATATCCAAGCACGTCTTCCCCTCTGTCACGCTTTTGCGTTTAATTAGATATTTTGTTGATGAGTCTGTTCAGAGTTTTGGCCATGTCTAATCCGCATGCCAATAGGGTAAAGCAATGTAGCTATGTTAAGGATAAAGCTCTCTTAGACCTTTGGTTTTGCAGCAGTGGGGATGGACAGCAGGGAAATAAAAATAAAATCACAGGGCTTTTAACAGGAAGGGGGAAAAGTCACTTAAACTGCTAAAAAGTGTCCCCAGCAGGAAATAAAGTGGAAAACACATAATGTCAGTTGCCTTAAAAATAACGTTTAAAGTCTCTTTCTCTGTAGACATCTGGGCAGGTGGTGTGGTACAGAAGTGGGTTCAGCCAGCTGCAGAATGTACTATTTAACTGCATGCTGGATGCCACAGGAAGGGGAAAAAATAAACAGGAACAATCAATTAAGTCCAGCAGCATTAAATAGACACACAGGGAGAGCCCTGAGAGAGCCCTGGGGGGTTTCAAAGAAAAGGGACTTTTGAAAATTGCCTCTTACCGAGGTGAAAGCCTCTGAAACTGGTCAGTGCCGAATGTGACGGTAACTCACAGCTTCGTGCCATCACAGACCGGGCAGCTCAGGCACAGAGATCGTGCCAAGAGGGCTGCTTAATAATAATGGAAGGGCTCCTTAACCTACTCGACATACCAACACAGCTTCCTCGGCCTTGAGTGTTTGACAGCATCAGAGGTCCCACCAGGGATAAGAGGGGAAAAAGTCTGCATCTATATTGTGCAGACTGTTTATTTGTGGGTTTTATTTTTCCCTTTTCAGTGATTCGGTACCTACTGAAGTCAATGAGGATTGAGTGTTTTAGTTAGGGAATATTTGACCCCAGTGTTTCATAGTCACCCAGAGCAATGGGAAGTTTAGCACCACATTTGGGGAGGGCTATGAGGTTTGGTTTGGTTTAGTTTTCTTGGAGTGGGGAAAAGTCGCCTCTGCCCGGGAGCCGGCATCATCTGTAAGGATCAAGAAGCATCAATCAAGATACACAACTTTGATTCCATCAAGGACTAAATTGAAAGCTTGCCCAAGGGCTGTACTTAATTTGCATCAACATTTACATATGTTTACATATATTTGACCTACAAAGTGATTATACAACACTTGCTTGCCCTTAAGTGTGATGTTGGAACTGGGAGGTTTTTGACTTCATCTGCATAAAGTAATCTTGCCCGGGAACCTGCATTAGGGACCGTGTCAGCCAAAGTGGCAAACCAGACTGACAACGCTGGAGACTGAAGCCATCCCTGTGTGTGCAGAACTGGCACTGTTGCCTTCATCCACATGGATTTGCTAACACCCCTTAAATTTGAAACCGAGGCCTGCAAAGATCCCCAGCACAGTCATACAGTCATACCTTTTGGATGAGATTGCCAGCAAGGCAGCAATGTAACATTACTCAGTTTTTAATAAGTTAATCTGAGGAGTTGAACTGAGAGCAGTAACTCCTTTTACATGGGCCATCAAGCAAGCATTGGATAATAATGACTTTCAATCAATACTGAAAAAAAGGCCAACCCCAGTCCCCACTGAAGCCACTTATAAGTTGTCGGGGGGGGGTTTCCCATTGACTTCAATTGGAGTTGTAAACAGGCTCATAAACTGCTCTCAGCCTGTTCCTGAGCCGTCCATTTTCCCATTATATAGCAAAACGTGGATCGCAGGGATTGAAAATGCAGTGGTTTTGGCATGAGCAGCTCCACAGAAATGGGAGGAAAATCATTACAATTCCGAATTGTTAATACAACTTAAAGTGGAATTTCATGACATTACTCAGTGGAAAGTGCAAAATTTTGTCCTGGATGAAAGTTCCAAAATAGTCATTTGTGTGAACAGATGCTGGCAAAGCCAAAGTTGATAGTTTAAAACTGTGATATGTGCCCTGAAATATCAAAGTGAGATAACAAAGCACATCATCTAGAGTAGAAAGTTATTTTCCACGGATGAAAGAAAGGCACTGAAAAAAAACCAACAAAAAAGAACAAAGTCCAGCACCCTACAAAAACAAGAAACAGAGAAGGAGAAACAGAGAGAAGATGACAAAACATAAAACACACAATAGAGAGCAAAATTCAAAGTCAAGGAGAGACCAGAAAAAGATCAGGAGAGAATAACAATGAATGGAGAATAAAGCAACATTAAAAAAAAAAAAAAAAAAAAAAAGAGAGGAAAAGAAAAGCCCAGAGAGTTGTACAACAAAGAGCAGGGAAAACAAGAATAAAATGCACAGAAAGAGCTAGTCATCAAGAGAAGAGAGAGAAGCAAAACAGAAAAATAAAAGAACAATGAAAGAGGGAAAAACACAAAAGAGGGAAGTGTTGAAAGAGAAAAGCTTGGCTCGGAGGTAGAAAACAACACACACAGATGAGACAATAATGGGCTGGTTTGCGAATGAAAGCAGTATTGCCAAAGACCGGTTGCTTCCAAGAGGAGACACGTCTGGATTGATGTGTGTCACCGGTCCCCCGAAGCCGTGTGCAAGCGTTCCGCACTGTGCCGTGAGTGGACTTACCAACAAGACGGGATCTAATTCCCCATCCCTGCTGTTGGGTATTGTGTGTGTTGCGCCATTAGTGCGTTATGATGTTTTTGCAGACAAAACGTAAGAAGAGGTCCTTGCCCTGAGGAGGTTGCAGTCGAAAGCGGCTGCTATATCTGCTATTCCTGCTACCGTGTGAAAGAGCAAATATTAAGGAAGAGGTACTATTTCGTTTAACCAGCGCCCTGATTTTCAGAGAATGCCCACAATCCCCACGGGCTTCAGTTGCAGTGGTGAGCACTAACCACCTTTGAAAGTCAGCTGCAAGAAGGGAGAGTAGAGACACCCAGAGACAGAGGCTTTTTGGGGGGCTGGGGTGGGGGGCGGAGGAGATTGGGTAAGAGAAAGCCTTTTGAGAGCACACACTATTTGCGTGTGATTTTTTTATGGGAAAACTGGACACCTGCAGGAAATCCCCAAATGTTCTGGAGGTTGAAATGTTTGCTATTTCAAGTAGTGATTATCAGCTTTTCATGGTGAAGACTGGCCTTTGGCTCAGAGTAGAGGCACACAGTTTGTCTGATTGCCTGCAAGCCTCCCTTTATGTTCATGAAAAACTTGGAGCGATAAAAGGTATTTTATGAACTGAATATCCGTGTCCTTAAAGTAGCTGTTGCAAACCTATGCACTAACCACTAGATAGACTCCTTCCTTCTGTGCTCTCAAGGCTTTGATATCCATATGCAAGAAGAAAGTGCAGGATCTCTGCGTGTGACATCAGCTTCTAGTGTATCAGTGCATAGAGCATGAATATCCAATGTAACCATGGCACCAGTTGTGTGCTTCTAGAGAAGCCTCCTTCTTGTTCCATTGGCACATGGGATATCAGCCACTTCTGATTAGTGTGGGAGAGGCAGGTTAGATATGTTGAAACCTCCGGGGTATACTGGATTATGTTGGCATAAATCTGTGGGCTAGCAAGAACTGAAATGGGAGGCAGGAATATTTAAGAACTCTGTTACTACAAACATCCATCTGCATTTTGCTTTGTCTTTGGTTATTTCCTGTGCAAGATGGTTCTTAATGGATAATCATTGTCCTTCAATCTTGTACATTTGTACGGAGTGTTTTGAGCTGCATTTTGGTTGCTTTCTTGTAGGGGCTAAGTACAAACAGTCACAAAGCCTGAGGCTGAATTGATTCATTCTGTATAGGTTGATCAAAGCTGTTGGGATTGAACCAATAAGCAAATGAACACACATTCAATTTGGTTTAGGAAATGCAGCCACATGCCTGCAGTGGCTCAAACCAGAAGCCGGGGGTTGCTAGAGCACAGCTTCCAGCTGCTGCCAAAGAGGAGGGAAGAGAAAAAGCCCTGCTGGAGAGGTGGGGGCATGCCCAGGGCCCAAGCCATGCTCTGCCTGGGCAGGGGTGGGGTGAAAGGAGGAAGGTAGTGGCACTGAATTCATAAAAGTTTGAACAAGAATAGTTCTGTCTCTGAAAAACTATAAACTGAAGAGCTATAAAGGCAGCCTCCGCTATGTGTTTGCTTACTCTTCCTGCTGCCCTCTAGGTCTCTGGGATTTGCAGTCCACAATCAGAGCAGCAGGACTCTGCAGGGTTGCTGGTCACTTCCTCTTCCTGCTTCCAGGTGCCTCTGGGATTTGTAATCCGCAGTCACAGCCAGCACTAAGTTTTAGCAGGGCAGGGCAGCTCCATACTTGGAGGAAGGTGAGTTTAACCCCACTCCCTAGCCCCAACTCCCAGCTGAGGTTTGTCTGGGCAGGGCAGTGAGCCAGCCCTCACTGCTCCAGCTAGGGAGCAGGGGAGCAGAGCCAGCCCTGCTCTCTGGAGCAGAGAGCCCCGCCCAGCCTAGACAGCATGCTGGGATGCTGGGGGACTCTGATTTAACTTAAACCAAAAAGGGGTGTGGGACAGAAGTTCCCTTAAACCAGTTTGACCTAAATCAGTTAAATTTGATACTACATTCAACCAGGTTTATCTTAAACTCATTTCAGCCATTTTGAAACTGGTTTATATACACTGAACTTCTGTTCTGTTACAGGTTTAAGCTAGTTTCTGACCACTTAAACCGGTTTATGTGTTACTTCTGTCCCTAGCCTAAGAGGTTATTGAGGGGGATCTTGTTCATGATGCAGCCTTAAAAAAATATTGCTTGGTGGTTCAGGGTCACTGTGCAGCCCCGGGGAGACCCCCTTCCAAGCCAGCGGAGCCATTCCATCACTGCTGTTGCATCCTCCCCAGCATAGTTGCATGCATCTGCATGCAGGGCTCCAGCCACACTGAAGAGCCCAGCAGAACTGTGACAGATTCAGGGAATACAAACCCTCTGGAGCAGACTCTAGATACCGCTGTAACAGAACTGCATTGGCTCCTCTGCTTCCAGGGCCTAGGCTGCGGGGCATAGCCTTAGCCAGGTTTCCCTGGAGAAATCTCACATAGGTCCAGATAATGGCTTTGTCTCATTGAGTGCCTGTACACAAGTGCAGAGTCCGCTCCGATGCACTGTAATTACAGCACGTCAGAGCAGACTTGGTAAATCAAGTCTGCTGGGTCGTGGTAATTACCATGCTCCAGCAGCCTCCTGCATCTCACGTAGCAGCGTCCCTGCACTTCAAAATGGCAGCGGGGGCGCTTAAACTAAAGCTTGTTGAATGAGCTTTAGTTCAAGCTCTCCCACCACCATTTTGAAGCACGGGGACGCTGATACACGAAACAGTCAGTGTGGCATTTTAATTAGAGCAGTGCCGCCCCTCCACCTACCCCTGGAGCACATATGAAAGTGCCCATTATGTGAGAACTGTACAGGCTGGGCTTGCTCTTTGCCCTCTCTAGCACCAATTTGTGTAGTTGTGCAGTGAGGAAAATCAGTGTGGGCACCCCTCCAGATGCAGGCCTCTGCCCAGAAATAGGACTTGAGATGTAGACTTAACAAGGCATCTGTCATAGGATCACGGGTAAGTGCACCTCCAACTAGATATGCATCTAGCTGGGATCATCTAGACCCAGCACGCTTTCCTGCTTATGCAGGGGGTCGGACTCGATGATCTATTGAGGTCCCTTCCGACCCTAACATCTATGAATAACCCTGTGGGCTCTTCAGATATACCCTTTGCAAGCATCTATCTGTTGCTGCCTTCTGGTACGGACCAGAGAGCCTTTCCCTCCTGACTAAGCTTTTGGTCTGTAGTGCCCTTGTGATTCACTATGATCATCTCGACCAGTCTGATAGCTCCCCATCTGCAGTTCAGCTGTGTCTGGAACAACGACACCGTTTGGCAGAGCCCAGTTAGTTTGCACAGTGTGCAGCCCTATTTGCTTTTGGACAAAAGCATTACAGAGAAAACACATCGTCATGCAAAAAAAAATCTACATGCATATTCGGTTTACCAGGTATCATGTGTCATCCCCATGGGACACAGGCAGGTATGCTGCCTCGTCACTGGTGGGAGAGGGTGCCAGAGGCCCTAGAAGGCCTGGGACTAACATACTGGAGGGATGTCCTCTTCTCCCATGCTGCACTGAAAAATTGAGGGCAGCTGATAAAGCATTCATGCTGAAGCCTTGGGGAGTCTGGAGCTTCTTCCTCCTCCAAGGTCCAAATTAGACTGAACTTAATAATTTTCTGAGCCAGAGATGCTGCCAAAGACACCTTTTTGAGAGGGCTTGGGTAGGAGACCAAGAGTGTGCTTCTTATTAGAGGGAGTAGGTGGCTCCCTGGCCTTATTCCCATGATTTTAATGGGACCAAGGTTTAATGTAATTGTGTTTATCGTATAATTAATTGTGTTGGAATGCCTAGTCAGGGAGGCAGTTTAAATTTTTTTAAACACAGAGAACATTATTGCTGAATGTGGCTTCATCACCAGCTGCCATCTACGGACCTGAGGGAATCGGAGATTCAGGGATCTGCAAAGCCATTTGAGTTTGTGAACCAGTTCCCATCAGCCTGCAATGCAAATGCCTCACCACTGAATTAGTCCAGGTTTATTGCTAGTGTAACTCGACTGATTTCCAAAGAGCTCCATGTATGAAACTGGAGGCATGCAGTGACAAGCCAGGTCCCCTGTTTTTTCCTTCTTTCTCTCAAGGGTGAATTTAAGCAGATTCAGTTTTCAGCAGAGTTGGTGGTATGGGCTGATGTGGTTTGGTTTGGGTGGCATTTTTTTTAATTGAGGAAAGACTTGTGCTGTGCATTATTTTCCCCTTAAAGCTAGGAGCTGGAGGTGTTTAGATACCAGATCCAGGTCTGCAGTACAGAACTTCCAACTCCAACAAACCAAAAAGCCAGGGTCAGAAAATCTTGAAATTGGTGTAAAAATCATGCTGTTTTTTTGGTTGGAGCCGTGTTGGTTTAAGAACATAGGCAGGCAAGGTTCTTTGGGTGGATGTGATATCTTTTATTGGACCAACTCAGTTGATCCAAGAAAAGATATCACATCCACCCAAAGAACCTTGCCTGCCTATGTAAAAGTCATGAGACTTAAAATAAAGAAATATAATTTGGTTTTTTTTATTTGGGCCTCTGAGATTTGTTTTCACATTTACACATGTTTCTCTGCAGCCATAAGGGATAATATATATCTTATGTGAAACAAGAGCTGAGTATTCAAATATATCTGGGATCCCAGGCTTTGAAAATAAAGCAAGACTGGCAATACAATTGTATGACTTGGCAACCATGAGATTTTGAGAGTAACTCCTGTTTCTGTGACCAAAATTTGGATCAAAATGCCCCAATTTGGCTGGTATAAAGCAATCTGGGAGCTCAGTGCCAGGACCTGCATCTGAATTTTACTGTTTGAACATAAACGCAAGGTGACAATGACCCACACCATATGAGGAGAAAGGAAATCAAGGCAGGCTGTGGATATTTGTTAGATAAATTAAGTTGTATCATCAGTTTGGCTGGCAGAAGGTACAATGGGAAGATTAGTGTGCATGTGTCATCTCTGTCCTCTGCTGGAATGTCAGTTCAGCTCAGATATCAACTGGCTACATCCCACAAAGGATATAATTAGGCCCTAATACTAGTGATGCTAATGGAGATCATCCTTCAGCTCTGGTGCTAAAGGGCTATGTTTATGTAACAGAAATGTCCCCACTAAAACCACTGAATTGCATCCATTTAATATATAGTAACACCCTATGTCTGTAGTCACCTTTCACTAGATGTTATAAATGACCGTTTCAGCTCTGAGCGATTCAGTTTCTGTGTTGCATACTGTGGGGGTTGTAAGTTTAAAGAATAAAAGAACAACAAAAGCTGATTAATTACTGCAAAAGCTAAATTAAAAAAGAGGGGGAAAATTAGAAAAGTTGTTTCCCCATTATAGTCCCAAACAAAATGAACATTTTATAGCTCACTCAAATTGCTCCCTGGAAAGCACTTTCACTTCCTAATTGTTCATAAATTTACTGACAGGTGGTTACACAGTAGGTGTAACACTCTTATTTTCATTTTTATTGCATATACTGTCTTAACGAGAAAATCTGGAGGAAAAAGGTGTGTGGAATATCACTTTGAGGTGCCATTGAAAGAGGGTAGCTGGATGGGATGCTGCCCCATTGGAGGCTGGCTTTCTCTGCAGAGTGGTTCCAAGTTTGCCGTTCACCACTACTCTGCCAAGCAGTTAAAAATGTGCTTAAGTCCCACTGATTTTAATGGAAATGAGGCATCTTGAGTTCACATTCAGCAAGCTTTGGGAGTGAGGTGCAGGATCTCACTGAGAAGTTACTGACTAGAACAGGTGGAGAGGTTTTTTTTATGAGTCTCTGACTCCTAGGCGTAAGGCTGTGTTTTACATTTCAGGAGCTGTTTAAATATGGGATTGATATTAAAAGTTTGAAGTAGAAGGTCAGCGTTCCTGCTTCTGAACTTTCCAAATCTTGTTTTTAATATTTCTTTTTTTTTTTTTAACTTTTAACATTCATTTTCATCATCAAAAAATCTCACCTTGCCTGATAACATCACACTGAGCTCCATCCAAAGCCTTCAGGTCTTCAAGGACCTGAGGCACTGTTTCAAAGCTGGGGACTTAATGTTCAGCACCTAAATCTATATTTAAGCATCTAAATAATGTCCACGGGGGAGGAGCACCTGCAGCTCTAGAGGCTTCGATGCTGGAAATCAGGTTGCATTCCCTTAGAGCCACAAACCAGTGACATGCGCAGGCATGGATGTGAAATCTCACTGCTACTTCCTTGCTTGAACTTACATCTCTGTTTAACGGCTCTGTCAAGCTGGAATTTCGGAGTAAAATACCGACCCCCTTGAAATCAATGGAAAAGCTCACAATGACTTCTGCAGAGTCAGGAGCCTTAGTGCACAAGGCCCCGAGTCGGCATGAAATTTAAGCACATGTCTAGTTTTAACCACATGGTAGTGCTTGTTCTCCTTGCCCATTTTCCCTGCCTCTGCTCCCTGCTTGCACTCAAAATCATGGCCTCTTCTTCCCCCTTCTGCTGCTGCTCTCTAAACTGCCGTACCTGGGACAGGTCATAATACTACAGTTCAAACAAGTGGAGCTGGCCTATCTGTGTGCTTGTGGTTAGGCATATATTTAATTCCCTTCCTGAACTGGGACTTTAATTTAGCTTTAAGGCCCCATATCAGCAGAACACTTAAGCATATGATTAAATCCCACTCATTTCATATATGCCTTTGTTGTGGACTACAGTGTAACATAGCAACACCCAAGGTGTCTTCTCAACAAGGTAAATTAGCCCATGCAGAGCTCCATGCTGACACATTTAGACTGCTGCTGATACCTAGTAATAGCTAACCTGGGTGTCTCTTCACTGCACTGCAGACTGGAGTACTGGTAGGCAGGCTGTCAGTGAGACTTGCTGAACTGCTTCATTGAATTGGGGCACAGAGGCCTATGATCTTGGTTTAAAGGTGGTGTCCCTGGGTATTTTAGAAGGCAAGGTAGATATGCCTCTTATAGACCAACTAAATAAGGCCCCTGGCAGATGTGTGACTAAATCTGATCTCATCTGCAATCCCAACACTTGCACTTACTGCCTTGCCACAAGTGCATGATGGGATGCGCATCTGGGGTCACAGATCAGATTGTTATTGTGCTGTATTGCTGATGTGGGGGGTCATGACCCCGGGCTCCTCCTACACCAACCATTAGGTCTAGGGAATGACATTCAAAAAGCCTGAGCCTGAATTAATTCAATCTTTGCAGGTTAATCTAACCTGCCTAGGTTGAATGAGTTTGCAACTGTACAGACATTCCCTTTGCACCAAAAAAATGCAGGCATATGCCTGCAGTAGCTCAGGCTAGAAGCCAGGGGGCATTAGAGTAGCCCACCCTCCCTTCTACAGTGCTGAGCTGAGAGGGGGCATGACCAGGCCCCAGCAAGACACTGTGACTAGGGAGGGGTTTAAACCCCCACCATCCCAGGCTTTTCCCCCACTCGCTGCTCAAAGGGTGGGAATGTTGCCAGATCCCAGCCCTGGGCTAGCACTCTGAGGCAAAGGGGGTGGGGGGGTGCAGTGCATGCATCTGTTGATGATACTGAGCTTTTCAATCTCCCTCTCCCTGCTTTTTCATACTGTCTGCAGCAAACATGGCAGGTGAGGGAGCCAGCAGGGAGCTGATAACACAGTGTTTAGCAGCCCATCAAGAAAACAAAAGCTTGTCTGATTAGTTCAAGCTCTTAAACAGCTTTTTCCAAGGAAGGAATGGAGGGACATTACCAGCTGACATGTTGATTAGCTCCAAAAAACCCTAAGGGGACACTTCCCTTCTGCCTTTGTCCTCTCCCAGTGAAATTGGAGATACACGCACGCGCACACACACACACACGCACGCGCGCACACACACACACACACACACACACACAGAGGCATCTCTCAACATTAGGTAGCATACCACATGCCTAGGGTCCATATGACTGGAGACAGTGCAGCCCAGCCCAGGGCTGCAAAGCATCTGAGATGCTGGGGGACTCTGGTTTAACTTAAACTGGGAAGGGGTCTGGGACAGACATTGCATAAACTGGTTTGACCCAAAACATTCAACCAGGTTTATCTGAAACCAGTTTCAGCCATTTTGAAACTGGTGTATGTGCACTGAGCTTCTGTTCTGTTGCAGGTCTAAACCAGTTTCGGATCACTTAAAACAGTCTATGTGTAATGTCTTTCCCTAACCTAGGAAGCCAGACAGCTGATTGCTGTGTCTAGCCTCAGGAGCCTATTGGAGTCAAGGGCCTCCATTTGTCTTCAGGCTGGGAGCACCGAGTAGCTGACTTGGAGGGTGCACTGGAGCCCTTGATTCTGATGTGCTCCTGAGGCTGGGAGCCCCAGCAGCTGCCACTCCCAGCCTCTGGGGCACAAAGCCTCTGGGGCATAGGGGAACCTTTGACTCCAGCTGTGTTCCCATGGCCATGAGGCAGAGAGTCAAGGAGGCTCCAAGGCTTTGATGGCACTTCTTTGCTTTTCTAAGCCAATTCTCAAACACCGTTCTTAGGAACAGGTGGCAAGCAAGATGACACCAGAATATTTGCTAGTAGCAAACTGCCTTCTGAAGTGAAAGGCATGATTGGGGTGGAACCAGTGGGCGTGATTTTTCCACAAAAAAAAACTATTTTTATCAGAGGAAAGGCAAGGGGTGGGGGGAGTGTTTAAAAAAAGAAGAAAAAAAAACCTCAGGGGGAAAAAAAAAACACCCTAAAATGTTCACTGTGAGCAATAGCTGCATAACATGCCACTTCCCCGGTTGAGAAATTTGACAAAAATCATTTTGTTGACCAAACTCTAGCTGTCAGATGTACTTAATCTATTATCTTGATAAAATCAACTCCGACGACTCTCTCAGATTGTGCTGTCATCAAAATTGATTTTATCAAAGAAGATAATCTTTGCTGTCAACAAGCAGCACTTTGTTAAAACTCTTAATGTTTTTATTCTTTTTTTCTTCCCCCCTTCCTTCCCCCGCAAGCTAAATGGGATCTTGAGTCACAATTACATGCTGTCACTCTTCCCCCCACTTGAACCCCTAACCTAGAAACAAATTAGAGGAGGTTAAACTTGGGTGAGCATCTTTCAAGCCTTCAGCTGCCATCATCCCTGCAGAGCATATTGTAACTTAGATGGTCCCATTTTCAAATGCAGGCAGCTGGACCGGGGTTTCAGATCACGGTACAAAAACATCCATTTGTTTTTGACAATGGGTGTCTGTACTGTTTGATGTGTTCCCATTTGTTCATGTAAGTGGGTCTTTTGCAGGAATAGATTGGGCTTTTCAAGGGGGTCCATGGGAGTTGGGTGCTCAGCTTTTATAAGCACATGGGAGCTGGGTGTGAAATCATTTAGGCTTATTGACCTTTTTAGTTGCAAGCTGCAGTTTTTACACACAGGCTTTGCGCATGCCACTGAAAGAATGACCTTTGGAAACTTGGTTCCTTGGGTTTCATTCAAGACCCCATGAAGATAAAAGGAAAGATTCCCGTTGGCTTCAGTGGACATTGTATCAAGCCACTAGTGTTAGGTCTGTGCAAAGCTTCTGTCTCTCATTTGATTTGGCAGAGATTTGGCCCGATTCAGTGGCTGAATCTCTGAATCTGAATTGAATCGGAGGACCCTTTAATCTCTCTGAATCGAACTGGAACCCTCCAAATCAATTTGGACATAGACACAACTTTAAATGTTTTTTCTACATACCTCTAGGTAGCAGGTGGCTCGTGAATGCTACAGTGCTGGGGTGCAGGGAGTGTCCCACAGAAGTCTGGGGGGCTCCCCTGCACGCTCTGCAGCAAATCTGGAAGTGGACCAGAAGCACTTCCAGTCCACTTCCAGGTCCACTGGAGACCCTCTGCACCCCCTGGCTCAGTGACTGGTGCCTCCTGGGTCTGGGGGGGCACCCGGGGTCCCCCTGTGGCCAATCGCCAATCCAGGGGTCCTTGTGCATGCTCCCCATAACTGGCCTGGAAGTACTTCCAGTCCACTTCTAGGTTCACTACCGAGCACGTGGAGGGCTCCCCTCCCCCCCCCCCCCCCG
>NW_005842611.1:581063-585984 GCF_000455745.1 Alligator sinensis
CCCAGCATTGCAGCGATCACAAGCCACGCTGGTACCTCAAGGTATGTAGAAAAAAGATTTAAAGCTGTGCTTGTGTCCGAATCACTGATTCTCCAAATCAACATCGAATCTTTAGATTTGGATTCAGCTGAATCGAATCAAGGACAGTGATCCGAATCAATGAATCGAATTGCTGTCCCTGATTTGGGCTGAATCCAAATCCAAATCAAATAGGGCCTGGTTCGCACACCCCTAGCTAGTGTCTATTCGTGGCTCAAGAACTACTCTATCTACAGTAGCTAGAAGTCCTGGACAAAGTTCACTTACATAAAGAGCCAGCACAAGGCTTATGCATCAGTTAAGTTCAATTTAGGGACCTACATGACAACTGATTGCTGCATAGGCTCCATGCAAGCTCTCCACACACGAATGAACCTCCCACTGTTTTCAAGGTAAGACCTGAATATGCTTGCTTTGTATAAATATCCTCACTTCAAATTTAAACATCAGAATGAGGCAAAATCGAGACAATATGATTTTACAGAAACAAATGCATTCCACAGTTGCTCTCACTACACGATCTGCTATGGTCTTGGCTGGACATGCCCCACTGCCCTGGTTCCCAGATCTGTTTGCCTTTGTTATTTTGCACAATTCCATCTATGCCTTCTCTCGTTCAGGCTTCTGTCTTTCAGACATCCTCTGGATCTCTCTGACTTCATGGTGCTGCCTTGTTCTCCACCTTTCTTCTATAGCTTGTCAGTTTTTGATTGTTATCTCGTCAGGAGAGGGACCTCTTCTGTGACAGCAGGGGGGCGTCTACTTGGGTGCTACATAAATAATATAATAATGATAATAGAATTACAAGGCCTTAATGAGGAGCTATTTTCAGCTCTCAGCCGTGGTAATGCTGATCTCTTCTTTGAGGCCACTAAAAGGAGAATTCATTACAGAAACCATGTAATAAAAAGGAACGTGGTAATGGCCTTGCGTTTTCACCAATCAGCGATGACATTAACACATGTCACTACTATACAGCTGGTCTTGCCCTTTTGGAATGTGCCCAAGTAGCATGAACACAATTTCAAGTAACGTAGTTGTGTTCAATTTTTCTGATGAAAATGCTCGGCATTAGAAATTGTGTCACCAGCAATTTGTTTAAATTTCCAGTCCCGATGCATTTTACTTATTGTATTTGAGCTCCTTCTGTAAAAATGAACTGGTGGTTTCCTTGACAGCAGAGAGGAGCTGACCTTGGAGGAGCAGCTTACACAAATGTTCAGAAGCTTACACTCTGTGATGGTCGAGGAAAAAAAAAATTCAGAACAAATTAGATCAACAGGAACCTCAGGAGCCACACAGACAGTTTTGACAATGTTACTCCAACTTGAAAAGAGTAGGTGATATCTGGAGGGAGCTAGGAAACCGTGGCTCTCTCTCGACAGAAAGCAGAAGTCTAGCTTTAATAAACAGTTGTTGTGAAAGGTTAGCCACCTATGATAGAACAGCAAAGTCAAGGTGACACCTTGAAGTACCAGAGAGGCCACCAGACAGTGCAGCTGAAAAGAGCAGACAAAGCAAATGTCTCCCCCTAGAGGCTTGAGGGGAAAGTTTTCCATATTGGTTACTATTTATTTATTTGATCTATATGCTGCCCTTCCCAAGAGAGGCTCGGGGTGGCTTGCAATAAGAAAACAGAGTAACTTAACGACTTGCTCTCTTCTGTTGTTGAAGCACAAAAGAAAAATAACTCCTATCAATTGCCTACATGGAAACAAACAAAGAAACAAAACCCAAGGATGGATAACTAGCCTATCCTTAGCTGTTTTTAATGTGATTTAGCAGATTAAAACAAGGCAGAAAAATACAAATGTTATGACTCATCAGTCTTTTTGCAGGCCCAGTTTGGAAACTGCTAGGCAAAACCGGGAAGGATAATTTACTGTTTTACCACCCCCACCACCACAATGTAGGCTACAGTAAGATAATTGCAGTTACTTTTTTTGATGTGTGACTGGGCTGTTGGTTGAAGAATGAAGCACAAAGATGGATGCAAAATCATTCATGATGTCCTTTGAGAGTGATGAGACCATTCTAATCTCCTCTCCATAGCATTGCTCGGTGACTCAGTCGGGCTTAAGTTGCTAGCCCCTAACAAGACAGATCGTGCATCCATGGCCATGCTTTGTATTTGAGAAGTAGTTAAACATCTGTAAAATGACAGTTTTCAAATGGAATGTCTGATGGGAGCCTCCTCCAGAAATAATGATGCGGTTGTTTTAGCAGCACCCAAAGACAAAAGCTCTTGGCTGTGTTCAGAAACCACCTCTCCATTAGTAGCGCTTCAATCCAATGTGTTCTCTGTAAGTGACAATTAATTTCTCTGCTCCTATCTTCAGTGTGTATGTGTTGCTCTTTTCCACAGCAATTCCTTAGAGGAATATTGGTCATGAAAGTCCAGAAACTCTTGCTCTTGCTGTGAAGGCTGTGTATTTTTAGGAAGCCGTATTATTGATGGTGACTTCAAAAGAACTATAGTGCAAGAGTAAGGCTGCTGATGCTTCACAGTGCCGACAGTTAAATAACAATGTGTTCTTCGCTCTGTAGTTTCTTTCTGCTTTAGGGAAACTTTATTTCTTTTAAATAAAAAAAAAAAAAGACTGAAGATTCAAAATCACTTTCTGACTTCATGCCACCTTGGTCCCATCCTAGTTGTACATTTGGGTCTCCATCGGCCGGGGCTGAACACGCTGTGCAGAAAACTCGGAGCAGCTTAACATCAAGTACAGTTTTCTCTGTACTTGCTCCTTTTAAAGCCAGCGTGGGACTTCCTCTGAAGTAAGAGAGGGCACAACACTCCCTATACACAAGATCTTCAATACTTTTCAGCCTCTTCCTACCTAGGCGTGTGCAGTGTGCCAACATCTGCTTTTGGGTGTAAAGCACCATGGATGTTGAGCTGTTTTCTGGTCATTCTTTCTGTCTCGTCCTCTCCAGCATCTTAGTTACCAGGCCAGTCATATAAAGCATGAGTGGGATGGGATACATTTTAATGGCCTGGAAGAGACAGTTTACACTGAGCTTTGAGTCTAGGAGGTGTGAAAGCCTCTTGTGTTTTTAAAAATACTTTTCATTGCGAAATCCAAGCTGCTGAGGGTGCCATGTTTCATAGCTGGTAGGTAGGGTAGGGTCGGAAGGGACCTGAGCAGATCATCAAGTCCGACCCCCATGTTCTCAAATGCCAAGAAACTGTTATTTTTCATTAAGAAATGTTTGGTCAATGATTTCTTCTGGTGTTAAACTCAGACCACCTATTCTTGGAACTTGGTTCTTAGGGATGGTTACAATGGCACCCATCTCATCCAAACCACACGCAGACGGTGTTTGATCTTAATGATCTGTGTCAGGACTGGGATGTCTTTGCATATCATTTAAGGTCACCCATACTGGGGTGGTAGCTCTTTTTTGCTGCTGCTAGCACTGGTATTTTAGAAGTATCTTCAGAGCCCAGTCATGGTCTCATTGTCCTAGGTGCTCTACAAAGATATAGAAGAAAGATAGTCCCTGCGCAATGGATCCCGCAGTCTTGGCCAATGACAAGACATTACAAATGGCTGATATGGGTAAGTGACAGAGAGTAGGATGAGAGGAGGATGGATGGATTAGCAACAAGAGTATACTTTCATGCATACTAGAGAGGCTCTGTGCCTACTACAGAGCCTGCCACCTACCTAGCCATGACATAAATGGATGTTGTCAACTTAAAAATCAGACGTTGCAAAGAAAGAACTGTCTTTCCCTGCCTTACTAATAACACCATAGATTGTTGCAGGTGGAAGTATTTTAGCAAATGAGTTTATTTGTCACTATTGATGCAACTCCTTGCATTTCTCTTGGCTTAGACCATGCAAATCAATGAAATCAGCTTCACTTTTACATTCTTAGCGCTGAGATATATAGGTTACAGACACCGAAGAGGAACGTTTGTGGTTTTAAAAACAGATGCTCTTTACTTGATTTTCAAAGAAAAAAACAGTGTTTGCCTTAGGTTGTCTAACAGCTCATTTTTGTGTACTGTAAATGCAAAGCCAAAGTCAAATTAGCAGTCTCCTTTGAACCTTATGATACACTTATAATAACAGTGCATATTTATACTCCTGCCCTATCAAGGGGGCATAGAATTGCTTGTATGTGCAGATGCATGCTGCAAAACCTGTAGTGCCACGGAGATCCTCCTTTAGTTTGGATGGCAGAGGTCTTTGAAGAAGATTTGGACAAGTGCTATTGCTACTGTGGCTGGAAGGCTCTCAGATGGGAGTCAAGATCTCGTGGTTCATTTCCTAGCTCTGTCACAGACTCCGGTTTTCCCCTTGGGCTAGTTATTTCATCTCTCTGTGCCTCAGTCCCCCACCTGTAAAATGGGAATGATAACCCTGCTTTTCTTCTGTCTTAGCTGTTTAGTGTGTAAACTCTTTGGGGCAAGGACTGACTCGCACTGGATGTATGTGCAGCCCCTAGTGCAAGGGCCTGACCGCAGCTGATGCTCCGAGGCAGTGCCCTAGCACAAACAGTAATTAATAATGAGGAGAACTGAAAGAAACAGCAAAAATGCAGCATCAAGAGACAGGTTTGCATCTGTTCATTTTTGCTGTTGCTGGCCCTGCCTTTCCTCCCATCTGCAAAGGAAATAAATACATTAGAGCTGATTAGTCCCTCGTCGGCTCTGTGACCCAGCCAGCGCTTTTTATAGAATATTTTACTCCCCTCACTGAGCTTAACTCAAGTTGTTAATATATTTCTCCTTCCTTTGCTGCCTTCACACACACCATCTAATTAGTTCTTGGATGGTGACATCTCCGACAGCTCCATCTTTCCAGTGCTGGTGAGACTCGTACAGAGATATAAATGGATGGAGCTTTATATAGCAAGGGAGATAGGGAAA
>NW_005842611.1:586015-595455 GCF_000455745.1 Alligator sinensis
TGTGTCAGACCTGTGGTAGGGCTCTGGCAGTGTTTTCTGGCAGTGAAGGAAGGGCATGGCTGCTTGTCTTGGCCACAGAATTAAGAGGGCAGCAGCAAACCATCCATTTACCAGACTTATGAGGCACTGGAGTGGGGGTACGAGAAGGTTGGGAGACCTTAGAGATTGAGAGGGCCTCAGTGTGCATGGGCAGATTGGGAGCACTGGAGAGACTGGGAAACCAGGGCAGGTCTAAGGGAGTCTGGGAGGGCTTGGGGCAGATCCAGGGAGAGGCCGAGACTGTTAGGGACCCCTCAGAGGGTCTTTTCAGAGAGGACAGGCAGTGCATGGGGTAGCTACACTGAATGGTGTTCAGGTGACGGTTGTTTGTTCAGGTGACTGTTGCCCACTATAGTGAGGATTGAAAAATCTGCAGAGATTGGCTTTACGCAGGGGTGGCATCCCAGCATGCCTCTGGAGCTGGGCCAGATTGTATCTGGGCGCCTTGTCTAGCAGTTGACACCTTGCAGAAGCAGATAAACTGCCCATCCCCACACATCTGACTTTTAGAAGGGGGAGATATGTGGATAGCAATAGGAGGAGATGAGAGACCCGTAAATATATATGAATAAATAAAAGCGTTGCCATTTGATGTAAGAGAGTGATTCTCCTTATGGCTCATCTCTAGAAACGGAGAAGAAAATTTCTCCCGCAGGAAGAAAAGAATATGAAGTGCATATTTCCTATGTGAGCAGCCAGAGAGCTCTCGAGAGCACTCACTCGGTAAGAAGAAGCCAGAGACACTGGCAGTGCAGACTCCAAGAGTGAGGGGGCGAGGACGACACTACACTCAGAAAAGATCTCAGGCAAAGAGAAAAAGAGGGGACTCTTCACTGGGAAAGTGTCTCTGGAGTGGGCACAGTGACTTCAAAGAGAGTGATTGTGTTTTGGGGACGGTTGTTGTAACAACTCCTTTGCTTTTTTGCCTTTGTTGCATTTCCTCCAGAGATTTTTTTTTTAATTCCCTTTATTTTTTTTTTTCCACTAAATGTTTGTTCCTGCTATTAAAAGAAGGATACTTCGGTCTAAAGAAGGCTTTGCTATGACAGTATGCACCTAGTCACAGAATAGTCCTGAAAGAACTACAGGTGCTTGACCCAGTTGGACTTGTTGGTTAGACACGGCTGATACCCATGGTATCACAGATCAGGGCCTGGTCTATAGAGGGGGGAGGTGTGGATTTCCACCCCGGTAGGAGCAAAGGCACAAGACGTCATATCCGAGGGGACCTACTCATATCAGAAGGGGAGCAAAGGTGGTACTCACCCTGAAACTGTGTCCTAGGGAATCATTTTTGTGCAAAACTGGAATTCTCAGTTTCTACCCCAACATTTTACTTTTAACTGGCTTTTCCAGGGCAACAATAAGAACAGAAAGGGGTCTGTTAGCCCAACTAGGTTGGCCTAACATGTATGCAAGGGAGATATAATCTGTGTTGAGCTGGAATCCTTCCATACAATGACCTTTCAGCCTTCAGTCACCAGAGACTTGCAATGGGGGCCATGAGTTTGCTGAGTTACCTAACGAGCTGAGTGGACGCTATGTGCATAATCAACAATCCCTCACAATTGAGAATGATTGTCTTCCACGATTGCTTTATCTGTGGATCTGAAGATGGCTGATGAGGCTGATTTGGGACCGACACTGCTGCAACTCAGGCATGTGTTTCCGTGTGAGGTGGGCAGCTCCAGACTTGTGATTTGGGCCGCAACATGCCGTTTCTGCCACATCCACTTTTCCATCTCCTGTTGTTGTTGTAAGGTTTCAAAGCACTGAGATCCCTGCAGCAGAGTCACCCATGAATTGTTGTCGATGTTAGTTTTTTTTCAAGTCGGCCTTGAGGACATCCTTGAAGTGCTTTATTTCTGCCCTCCTCTTGAGCATATGTCTTGACTGAGCTGGGAGAATAAAACTTGCTTTGGGGTCTACAGTCAGACATCTGGATGATGTGGCCAGTGCAGTGAAGCTGATTTCAGACGATCATCATCTTGATGCCCATGGTGTTTGCTTGCAAAAGGATGCTAATGTTGGTGCATCTTCCTTCCCACTGGATTCGAAGGATCTTCTGCATGCATCTTTGATGGTGCTTCTCTTGAGATGTGTCTTGTACATTGTCCATGTCTCAGCTCTGTGCAGCAAAGTAAGGATCATGACTGGTTAATAGACTATGAGCTTAGTTTCAGATATGATGTCATGATCTTCAAATGCCCATTTCCTCAGGTGTCTGAAGGTGTAAGGTGATACTGGATTTCTTCATTGATGTGGGCTTTCTGTGAGAGATGACTTCTGAGGTACAGGACATAGTCAATGTTCTCCAGAGTCTCATCATAGATCTGGATTACCGGAGCTGGGGACTGGTCATTAAGACCTTGTCAATGGGGAGCCTTAGTCTTCTGAAAGTTAAGCATTAGTCCCAGTTTCTTGTGTGCCTTAGTAAAGATGTTGATGATTACCTGAAGGTCTGCTTATGAGTGAGCACACGCTACAGCATCATCAGTGTACTGGAGCTTGATGATTGAGGTCAGGGTGTCTTGGTATTAGCTCAGAGTCAGCTGAGATTAAACACTTTATCATCCATTTGGTAGTTTAGCTGGAAGTTTGTTGGTGGTCGGATGTAGCATCACACTAAGAAATATCAAGAAGAGTGTTGGAGTGATGATGCAGCCTTGCTTAACGCCTGTCTTAACCTCAAAAGGATCTGTGATAGCTCTGTTACTGAGAACCACTGTTTGCATACCGAACTTGAGCAGACAAAGAATGGCGGCGAATTTCAGTGGGCATCCATACTTCAGAAGGATCCTCCACAGGTTTCAAAGGTTTTTGTGAGGTCAAAGAAGGCCATGTAGAGAGGTTTACATTGTTTGCGGCATTTTTCCTGCAGCTGATGAGCAGTGAAGATCATGATAGTTGTGCCTCTTGATGCCCTAAACCCACCCTGAGATTCCAGGAGGAGATCTTTAGCAAGTAGAAGGAGACGGTTCAGGGGGGTTCTTGACCTGATCTTTCCTATGGTGGATGGCATGGTGATCCCTCTGTAATTTCCACAGTCAGACCTGCAATAGTCTTGAAGACTGTCATGATCATGGCATCCTTAAGGTCATCTGGGATTTCCTTATCATTTCAGGGCATGGAGCTGCGATGTGAGGTCCTCTCCCCCCTGCTTGAAGATTTCAGCAGGGATTCCATCAGCTCTAGACGCCTTGTTGTTCTTCCTCTGCTTGATGGCTTTCCTCACCTTACCGCGGGTTGGAGGGATTCTGAGATCATCTCTGACTGGATGTTGCAGGATGCAGTTGAGAAAACTGTCGTCAACAACAGAATCTCAACTGAGAAGGTCTTCAACATGGTCCTTCCAACACATGTTGATGGCTCCCCTTTTCTTGATTAGGTCTTGTCCATCCTTAGGTCTCAAAGGGTTTGATCCCTGAGTGCTTGGACCATTGATGGCTTTAGTGGCATGGAAAAAAAAACTGTGTATATCATGGATGTCAACGAGACATTGCATCTCCTTCACCTCGTCCTCCCACCTTCTGTTCTTTGTATCGCAGGTCCTCCTTTGGACCTCTGCCTTGCCTTGCTGTTGACTCACTGTCTTTTGCTTGGAGTTGATATCATGCTTCCAAGCACAAAAGGCCTTGTGCTCACAATGGATCAACTCTTGGATCTCCCAGGCATTCTCATCAAACCAGTCTTGCTGTTTCCTGGTAGAGAATCCAAGTGTCTCTTCATAGGCACCGATGATGGTGGACTTGCAGGAAACCCCGGGGAATGCCAATATTCTCCCATTGTTGTTGATTGGAATTTGCCAGTTTTTTGTTGAGCCACTGGTGAAAGAGGTCTCACTTGATTGAGTCCTTGGGTCCTTTGACACTGATCTTTCATTGGAATTGCTTCTGGCATGGCTCCCAGCCATCGTTTGGGAGTCAGTTTGAATGACATAACTGATTGGATGAGTTGGTGATCGGTCCAGTCATTTTCCGCTCCTAGCATAGCTCAGGTGATGTGGACATTTTTGCGATCCCATGCATGAACAATGACAAAGTCAGTCAAGTGCCAATGCTTAGATTGCAGGTGTTGCCATGATGGTTTGCGCCTGTTTTTTTCTGGCAGAACAGGGTGCATGTGCTGTGTGCATGTAGGATTATGCATTAAGTATTGTTCTTCACCATCCTCTGGCAAAACTAACCCTATTGTGCTCAAGTTATCATCAGTCGCAGTGGTATCAAACTAACCTTCCCCAGAACAAACGACATGCAGGTAATAGCATAGAGTCCCTGCCTACCTAAAATCTGCATGAGAGAAGAGTGAGCACTTTGTGTGTGAGCATGTGTGTGCATACATGCACCGCCTAAATTTGTGGCTGAAAGAGTGCATCTACATGAGATGCTTTACTGCACAGTAAGCATGCGTATGTGCACATGCACATGCTTACTACACAGTAAACCTCACTAATCACAAGTAAATTTTGCTACCTGCAAATCTAAGTAGCAAATTTACTTGCGATTACTAAGTGTGCATTAGTGGTTGTGTAGACACCTGACCAGGAGCAAATCTGGTCCCAGTCAGCCAGTCACCAGGGGGTGGAAGATTGCTTCCTGCCCTTGGGAGCTACCTGATGAGGAGGCAGGCTTCGCCATTGGAGCCTGGGCAAGGACTATGTCCCCCTGCCCCAGCAGCAGGGAGCTCCAAGCCCCCCACTCCAAGATCGCAATCCTTATCTCCCAGCCTGAGCCTTACAGTCATGAGGCTCAGGCTGGGAGATAAGGATGTCCCAGCACCAGCCCTGCAGTCACAAAGCTGGTGCTGGAAGCTCCATTCTGAAGGGAGCTGGGAAGCCTGTTCCCCACTCAGCTCCTCCCCAGCCTGTTCTCCACCCAGCTCTATGCTTATGGAGCTGAGCAGGAAACAGGCTTCACAGCCTCTGCCCTGCGGTTGCACAGCAGGGGCTGTGAAGTGTCCCAGTCAGGGGCAGGTCCCAGCCCCATGCCCTGATCAGGTAATTGAGGCACGGGGCTTGGAAAGAGCTGCAGGGGTTGGGTAGGTCCCAGCCTCCTGTCCTGATCCGCCAGTGGGGCAGCTAGCAATGAGCCAGCTAGCTAGCAGCCCCACCGGCACATCAGGGCAGGGGGCTGAGATCTGCCTGTCCCCTGAAGCTCTTTCCAAGTCCCCTGCCTCTGAGTAGGGAGTCCAGGCCAGGAGCTGTGTGCAGCCAGGGCAAGGGGACGTTGTCCCCACCCCAGCAGGAGGCAGCTCCCCAGGGCAGGGTGCAGTGTTCCAGCCCCTGGGCGAGCATCCAGGGGGGACCTAGCGCTCCCCTGGTGGTGGCAGGGGCCCATTGCCGAGCACACCTGCTCCCGCTTCCCTGCACGTGCAGATGCCTGCCTGGCAGCATTTACTCACAAGTAAACTGCTCCCATATCTAATGCACATGTAGACACACCCAGGGAGACTAATTGCTAGCATGCCAGGAGCCCAAACCGCATGCCTAATTTGCCCTTACATTTACATAGATCTCCTTTATGATGGAAGCCATTATCCGAGATGAGACTGCTTGGTGTTTAAGTTCTCCAGGAAAAAGCAAAAAAAAATCAACGTTTCATCAGCCTGGGTACAAAAGGGATCGAAACTCTGTTGAACTCACCTTGGTTTGAGGCCAGATGTCAAGCCAAACTGCAGCCCTAGTACACTTCTAAATAGGGCATGGCCTTGTAATTACAGGGAAGGAAATACTGATGGTTTCATAATGGGAAAATGTGACTTTGTAGCAAATATAAAATATGGCCCGCTTCTATCTCTCATCAGAAGAGACTCAGTTGTTATCCCTCCTTTCTTCCTTCTTGTCTACGGCCTGATTGTCTGTCTGTCTGTTAGTCATGCCTATGCTCCATCCATCCATCCATCCATCCACTGTAGACAGACTAGTTGCTATAAAATCCTTCTCATCACACCGTCAGGAAATATTGCTTTTGTTTGTTTCTTTTATAGGTACTCAGTCTCACTGTTATTCAGGAGCACTTGCCCTGTAGAATATAGCTATCAGGATTAAGTTATCATTCTGTCTGTAAAGTCCATTCTTATCTGGGTATTTTTACTGCACTCATCAGCATGATATCTGAGCACTGTACAAGAAAATAAATATGGGTTTCATTGCCCTATGGTGCTTTCCCATTGGTCTGTGTAGAGAATTAGTATTCTCCCTTATGCACCCCTATATTATAATATGTAGTGAAACCTAAAGCTGCAGGCTGTGTTTAGGATCCAAAGGGTGCCATTAGCTACCAGGTCATATGTGAGGTATTTCTGTCTCATTAGACACTGAAGACATATTTTTCTTCATAAGACAGAGCTGGACTTGGATCGAATGGGATTTCTCCAAATATGCCCATGCTGGGCTGGGCTGGACTCTGAGGAACACCGGATTTCAGGACAGAACATATTCACTTTAGAGGTTGTCAAGGCAAACTGTGCGACGATGTTACATAGCACACAGCTGACAGTCTGAAGTAGGTGGACTAAATCCATTTTAGTTGGCAAGTTTCGTTGCTGTGATGGCCAGTAGATGGGGAAAGCTGTTTGGGAGGAAGGGCGGGCAGGAAGAAATATGTGCTTCACAATGGCGTAGGATGTATGGATATTAAAAATTCGGAGTGTAAGAAGCAAGTGACGTCCTTTTGTATGTCTGCGTGTCTATCAAATGGAAGAGCCCATACATTTCCTTTTGGCTGTCTATCAGCTTGCTTTATCAGAGGTCTAAAAACAAGGGTAGTTTAACGGATTAGAAACTAATGGTCTGAAGGAGGGACATCAGTGATGTGTGTCAGGGCTAGGAGCTTGCTCAGCCTCTTCACTCCTTGGTATGCAGCATTAATGATCGGGGCTAAAAATAGTCCGTGGCACAATCTGCAAGCTGCTGCAGAGAGTTTGTACAGTCTAGCTTCATGCACAAGTGCGCCTGTGAGATGAGTCAGCCTCCGTGTTTTCTTGTGTTTCAGCTTCATTTTCAGTAAATAATAGTGCAATAATGACTGGAGTGCTGTCTTTTACAAAAGGCTTTAGTGACAGTCGATAAGGGCTGTTCCTGGAGGAGCAAGTGTGACTCATGCCTCCTCGGGTAGGTAGCACTTGCAAGCAAGGGAATATTCATCAATAATAATATTTAGGTTTCATCTAGCATCGTGCAGCCTACAGGATCTCAAAGTATTCTGCAAATGGTGTCTGGGCCACACATCTCTATCAAGCTATAACTGCAGTGTTTCACACACCACTAAAATCCAGCCTTCTGTGGGCTTGGCAGTGGGAACTGTTTAACCAGCACACAGCAAAGCTAAATGGTATTTTGAGACAAGGACCTCATCTGGTAGAAGGGGGAAATGCCAGCAGATAGAACAGTTGCCCCTATCAGTATTTGGGAAGAGCTCAGATGAAAACACCAGTGATTTCTAACTCTGGTTCAAGATAGCATCCTCTCTTACCACTACCTAGTATTACTTCATAATTGCATGTTACATATAACTGTTTTGATAATTGCTATAATTAACAATATAACCCTTCTGAAACTTTTGGATAGGACGGGATATAAAACAAACAACAACAACAACAAAAAAGCACATAAGTACTTAAGTACATAAAATAAATAAGTACATAAGTATATAAAATAAAATAAGTAGATCCAAAGCCAGGCTGACTGTTTAAGTGATGTCCTGAAGATGAACAGACTTAAACATGCACTTAGGTCCTCTTGGAGTTTAAACCTCTTGCTAGTTTAATCTTTCCAGCGTGGGTAAGAAGAGCAGGGAAGATGCACTAACATGGGCTCTAGCATTTGCTTGTAACCAGAGTGCGTACCCAGGGTGCCCAGAGGGCTTGTACTCCAGATGTCACCTTATCTAGAAGCCCACAGCATTGTCTTTGCTGTTATCATTGCCTGTGCTGGTGACAGTGAAGCTAATGAGGCACTAACATAACTGAGGGGGGTCAAACAGGGAACCGGTCTTGGGCCCTGCTTTCGTGGGGGATCACAAAAATGGCCCCTACCACAGCAATGGCTGATTGGCACCCATGTAGAAACTGGACAGCCAGCACTGTCCTGTGTCTCATACAGCTGCCCAGCTCTGCAATGAATCTCTTTTTCACTTTGCTGTGCAAACGTATCTTCAATCAGGAAGGAATCACCAGCATGCTGACAGGCGGGGGGACGACCTTCTCAGCAGCACGACAGCGGAAAGGGATCTTGGAGTCATTGCTGACTCCAAGACAAACGTGAGTCATCAGTGTGACGAAGCGATCAGTAAAGCTAACCGCACTTTTTCATGCATTAGCAGGTGCATGACGAATGGGTCCAGGGAAGTGATACTTCCCCTCTGTGCAGCATTGGTAAGGCCTCAGCTAAAGTACTGCATCCAGTTTTGGGCGCCGCACTTCAAGAGGGACGTGGACAACCTTGAGAGGGTCCAAAGGAGGCCACTCATATGGTTAGGGGCCTGCAGACAAGGCCCTATGAGGAGAGATTGAGGGACCTGAATCTCTTCAGCCTCCACAAGAGAAGGCTGAGAGGGGATCTTGTGGCCGCCTAGAAATTCACTGGGGGCAGCAAGGAATAGGAGATGCTCTGTTCACCAGGGCACCCCTTGGAGTAACTAGGAACAACAGCCACAAACTGACGGAGAACAGCTTTAGGTTAGACATCAGGAAGAACGTCTTTACGGTGAGGGTTGCCAGAATCTGAAATGAGCTTCCAAGGGAGGTGGTGCTCTCCCCTATAGATTCATAGATGCTAGGGTCGGAAGGGACCTCAATAGATCATCGAGTCCGACCCCCTGCATAGGCAGGAAAGAGGGCTGGGTCTAGATGACCCCAGCTAGATGCATCCTCCCCTACCTTTGGGGGTCTTTAAATGAAGGCTAGACACGAACCTGGCAGGGGTCATATAACCCCAGCGCTCTTTCCTGCCCAGGGCAGGGGGTCGGACGTGATCTACTGAGGTCCTTTCCAACCCAGACATCTGTGAATCTATGAATCAGGACCTCTAGAAGTGCCAAGGGCTCCTCCAGGGCCCAGTCCAAACATCCTCTCACACACACACACACACACACACACACACACACACACACACTCTCTCTCTCTCTCTCTCTCTCTCTCTCTCTCTCTGTAACCTGTAAAGGAGATTCCACAGCCTCCTAAGGCAGCCTGATCCAGTGCTTAATGAATCTTAAATTTAGAAACTTTTCTTCTTATCTTCCCCAAATCACCTTCACTGCAAATTAAGCTGATTTCCTCTTGTTCCCAATGGACCTGCAGAGCAGCTGATACCCGTCCTCTTCAGAACAATCTTGAATAGTGGAGGACTGTTATCAGATCCCCTTTAGTCTTGTCTCTATCAGACTAAACCCAATTCCTTCACT
>NW_005842611.1:595486-596144 GCF_000455745.1 Alligator sinensis
CTACATGCATCCTGTATTTCAAATCTCTACCTGCCCCTGATGAATGCACATCATGTTTTAACTCTAGCAAGGACAGGCTTCCCACCCCACTTATGCAGTGTTGTTAAAACGCACAGCTCCCCTCAAGGGTCCACTTAGGAATCTCCATTGCCATTATAACTTTCCCTCCGAAAAAAGAAAACACTCTATTTATTATTATTTGAAAAGCACCCATAGGAGATCATTCTCACTGAGCTCTGCATGCACACACACTGCCCACAGGCCGCCTAGTCTTACAAACACGGGGCGAGGTTCACAAGTAGATCATAGGCACCGCAGTGTTCAGTGTTGCATCCTTTCATTTTTAAATGCCCTGCCACCTACCTGAATATCTGACCACAAGTTAGAGGCTGAGACCCTCCCTATCCAGTGCCTGGGGAGAGCTGTATACCTGCAGGGTTGGGTTTCCCAGTAGCACTTCAGTGTTTGCCTTAGCCACCTAGAGAAGCATGAGTCTACCATGTGAATCTGGCCTGTGGTCTACAAAACTGGGAGCTGGCCCCAGGATGATGCGTTGCAAAGAGAATCATGCCCTGACTAGCAGTTACTAATGTGCAGAGCTCTGCAGGAGGGTCTGCGCTGCAGGTACCTTTATCATAACTAGATTCTTGCATCAGCA
>NW_005842611.1:596175-616587 GCF_000455745.1 Alligator sinensis
AACAGGTACACCTTAGAGATCCCATCTGTTCCTTCCAAACCAAGCTTTTCTCACTTCTCTCTAGTCAAATGGTGACTTTCTTCTAAACCTCAGTAGCCGCTACATGATGAGGAAACGCCCCAGGAGAGGTGGGTCTGAATCTGATACCTCTATTCCTAAAAGCACAAGCCTCTTCCGAGTGCATGACTTCCCATTCCTTGTTGAATAATCTCTGTGACCAGCTGGTCTGTAGATCGTGGTCAGTTAGCTGTGAGTAGAGGTGGGTTGGTTGCTTTTTTTTTTTCTTATAGTAAATTTGTGATTGTTTCTGTCTCCAAATTATTCATGATTTGGACCCTAATTCACCGAATATTTTCAGCCATAAAAAAGGGCTTAGAGCTAGTTTCACAAAATAGTAAGTAGTGGTGTCAACCCCTGTTTCTCCAGTAGGTTGCTGGTCAGAGCACTCACTCGCTGGGCAGGCTGCCCTGGGCCAGTTCTCCTCTGCTTGTGCGAATTTGAACTTGTAGCGCTCACCCACTAGGATAATACCCAATTGCCAGCTACAGGGTATTGGGAGTTGGGGGCTGTTGTGCCATTCCTTCCTGCTTGTTCTCATTGTTTCATTTTATATAAGCATTTTTCAATTCCTTTGGGCCCGGCCTGAACCCACACCAGTGAGGGCCATAACCACCAGGCTGGAAAGCCGTTCCCTTTCTGCTGCTCCATGACTAAATGACTAAGTATTTTATACAAGAAACAAGGATGATACCACTACCTACTGTCTTTTATATGAACATCTGTGTCATTGGGATAAAATTAGACAAGCTTTCAAATGCAAGACATTTCTTCCTCGGGTTATGCATTCAAAAGCTTGTGTAACTTTATCGCAACTACATAGTTGGGCCGGTAAAAGATATCATCCTAAGAAATCCTTGCCTCTTGCATAATTTCTGGACCGTCATGGCTACATCACTCTTACACTAAGTGGTTTATAAAAGATGGAGCAATAGCCAAAAGAAGAGAGAGATGAATCTTAGGGTTTGGGCATATGAGCCAATTAGTGGGGTAAATGAGAATGGGGATTAGGGATAAACTATGGCAGGTTACCACAGAGTATGTATGTGCACACAAGCCATTCCCATAGCTGATGCCTTATAAATACCCACCCTGGCATACCTTGGTGAGGTATATTCAGACACTCTGGTCAGAGGAAGCCCATGCAAATATAAAACTGCTTTCTGCCTGATTCAAGGTAGCATTTGAACCAGGGTCGCTTACTTTTCAGGACAGTTTCCATATAAAATGCTTTATGAAAATGGCCTTTCCTTTCCTTTTTTTTTCTTACACAAGTACGTGAAACTAAATGTCTGGGGTGAAGTGGAATTCTTTGGGTTGTTTCAGTTCCCAGGGGTCTTAAGTCTTGAAAAAAAAAACCCAAATTAGTCTGATCCAAGCTGATTTTTTTTATTATTATTATTTTTCCATTTAGCTCCTGAACTGAGAAAAATACAATTTCTGTGTCGCTCATTCTGAGTATTTGCTATTCAGACTGTTCTGAATGGACTGATGCATCACAGAGTCTCTCTCAGTCCCTGATTGGGTGGGTATTCGATTCAGGTTTTTGGTGCAAACATTGCTGTTCTAAATTTGAAATTCATACACAGCATGTGCTGTATTCTCTTAAAATCCCTTGTTTCTGTGAGCATTGCTGACAGTGAACCCATTCGCAAGGTTATTCACACAACTGAATGCAAGAGGGGCATAGACACAATTGAAGGAAATTTGTTTTAAAATTCCAATAAGCATTCATGGGATCTGTTGTGCAGCATTCACCGAATTCACATATAAAGCATTAATCAGAACATCAGGTGATTTGGGTCTGAAACTACGAAGGAAAGAGATAAATCAAAGGGTTATTGTTATTGGATTTAGTGGCATCACTTTCACATTCAATTTCTCTCTCCGGCTTTTTGAACAAACAAGAAATTACAGCAGAAATGTATTTTTGGCCCACCATTCTGTATTAACTTATCCTTGATTAATATTACACAGCGTTGATGAAATCCTCCAAGGGCTGCTTGGCTCTCAAATAAGATTGTTAAACAATGTGCTGCTATTTGCTTCTTGAGAATTTGTTTCATATTCAATTTAGTTTTAATAGAAATGTTTTAAATGGAAAACAAGACTATTAATAAAACAGAATAAATGGCCTGCTTCTCTCTATCGCAGTTCACCCGCAGATCTCAAAGCACTGCCTGATGTTGGGTCCATACCACTCTCCCCGTGTTGCAGGGGATTTTGGCTGCGTAGGAAGTGAAATGATTTGCTTAAGGCTCATAGAGTGGTGAAAGGTAGAGCTGGGCAAAAATGTACCTACATAACATGTCTGTTGTACAGCAATTCTTGGCTATTACAATCACGCTTTTCATGCACAGAGATTTACAAAGCAGAGTAGGATCTTTATTGCCATTTGACAGTCAGAGAAGATGAAGCATAGAGAGATGGCTCAGTAGATCTTGAATCTGGGTCTCCTGAATCCTGTGCATTTGTACGAGCCATTAGGCCAAGCTGATTTATCAGTGGAAGCCCAGTACTGTCCCGATTCCTCCCCTGCTCTCCAAAGCCCTCTGAGCAAACCACGTACCAAGCTATGCAAGGTTCATTGGGGCTTTGTTTCCATATAGAGGCAGGCCATTGAAGCCAGCAGGCACTTTGCCATCAAATGCAGTAGGATCAGGATTTAGCCCGCGGAAAAGAAACTTGTGAAGCTGCTGTCGGTGTCGGGTCCTGCTTATAATACAGATGAAGGGGGATCTCTGCCGAGGCTGCTGATCACAGAAAGACCCTCTGGTTCTCCCCCCACCCGGCTCTCTAGCTATCAGGCTGCTGCAGCCTGTGCTGCCTAATATCCAGACACATTAGGCAATTCTTTGTCCGGGCAGGGCTAGTTGGCCACACTCAAGGCACTGTTTGCAAATGGCATTGATGGTAATTCAGGTTCCCACAGCATTCTTTCCCATTCCTTGCGGGGTGGGAAAAGGTGGAAAAAATATCCTTTTTCCCTTTAGAAGCACTATTGGCCAAATCAGGCTGACTCGACATATGCCCTGATAAATCAGTGGGAGACCTGTTAACATAACAGAAAATAAGCAGGTGGAAGATAATTTCCCCCGGTATAATTTAGCCAGAACACCAAGTTTGATACCATTCATCGTATAAAAAGAAGAAAGAAAAGACATGGGGACATTGTAACCACACATTGTCAGGACTGCAGTATTATGTCACATCTAGCAGACAGCATATCCAGTAGCAGAGCACTCCCTTGTCACCATTAACTCTGTGGAAATTGCATTAAGTACTGAACTACTCATTTCCTGAAAGACTTAGGTTATCTTTTTGACTCTACCAGCCAAGTACTAGATAGGAGGATCTCTGGTTTGGAGTCTGAGATGTCTCGGTATCATAGCACGAGGGAGGTATGATACAGTGCATCTCTCCACAACTCATCAGGACTTTGCAGCTACCAAGTCAGGTCTCACTGAACTTTTAAGGAGAAACTGGAGCCACTTGACTCGACCAAATTCTGACTCGAAGAGAGGCCTGTGCTGCTCAGCTCAGCTCAGCATCCCTTCAGGATGTCTCTTTGTAATGGCTTTATTCACCCGAAACAATGGAAGTGGGTGTAACCTTTTGTCATAAATATTTCATCATCAGCTATATTATAAAGTGCACTCGTAATAACTACTCCTGATCTGATGAGGCTACAGCAGGCTGTTAGGAAGCATATTATATCTCAGAGAAAATGTTAACACAATGAAAGGGATAGCAGGTAATAGTACTATATTTTCCTGCCTAAGTGACATTCCTATTCTCACTGTTCCCCTTATTTTCTGAATGTTAACAGATTCATCTAGTGATCATTTCTTATATTCTATATTTAGTGATGAAGATGGTGTGTCATAAATAATGAATATTATCTGCATACTGGATGTGTGGGTTTTTTCCCCCTTCTTCTTTAACCATAGAAATCAAAGATAATCCAAAAAAAGATTACTGTAGACATTTATATGAATAAGAATAGTATCTGCAGTTCCACTCCCCGGGATACAAGATATTGCAAGGACTATCAATCCTCACGCTTCAGGGGATGGAGGTGGCTTAGGGGTTGGTAATGGGCTATGAGAGCCTTCCACCTTCATGTCTGCTGCTCATGGCGGGCCTGATCAGAAACAGCCCCCACCTGACAGCTATTTGGTAGCCTTGTGAAGTAAGCTGGTAGTATGAATAAGATGACTGTAAGAATCCAGTTACTCAGGGGCAAGTGTCCACATTCAAACAGCAACCAGAACAGAGGCTATACTACGGGGGGTTACTTGTTGGCAGTCCTACTGGAAGGAGGCTGGTATAGGTCACGGAAACTCATCTTTCTCATTCTTCTCAACTGAGGCACATTGGCAGAGCAGTGTGGGGAAGCTGCTTTGCAGATGACTTTGTTGCATGGCATTTATTTAGCCCTTTGTTGAAATGTAAAGCAAGGTCCGTGCACCACCAAAGTCCCTTGTAAGCCCCCAGTTAGATCTGAAGTGATACAATAATATGCCTTGTGCTGGCTCCTCTTCTTGAGGGTTGCATTTACCATCCAGGATACACTGAGATGTATTGCTAGAGCTGTCTGGAGTTTTCAAGAACTCCTAAATTAATGAGGGAAAACATCTCTATCTTTCCCGTGCTTGGAAAAGAGCGTCCCCCTTTTCTCCTGCCGGGGGCACAGTTGGGTCCATTATGGAGATTTATATCTACTGTTGAAAAATCTGGTTCTGGCCACAGTCAGAAACAGGAATCCAGTCCAGATGGACTCAGTCTATTCTGGTATGGCAAGGCCTACCTTCTTATTGCTATATAAGCCCTTAAATTGCTTTCATCTAAGACAGTAAATGTCATGAAAGATCATTTCCATTTTATTCACGACGTTCACATCTCAAGTCTCAAAGGAGAAGTTATGAAAAAAAGTGCTCGGAACTGGCTGTGAGGCACAGCTGGTGCAATAAGCTCTCTTCCCTCCTCTCTAAATAAAAGGCATTCGCTGGAAGCTGTGGGTCTGCAGGCAGCTTGAAGAGTTAATTCAGGTTTTTGAGCAGCGGAATGGTTTCATTAATGAAAATACTGAATTCAGCAAAAAGGAGGAGGAAGAGGGTTGTGGTATTGCCAGGTGTTGGTGAGACCATCTGCTTGTTAATAATCGGCCCATAGATTTCTCTGCAGCAGGATGGGGGACCCCTTCTGTATGTGACATGACTGTGCCCACTTCATTTCATCTCACAATAATGAATTCAAGATTATTTTTACCAGCAATTATCTCTTTTTCTTTTCTTAAAATCTGACTCTTCCTTGCCTCTCTCCAATCCACTTCTGCTGTCAACCTTCTCTCCATCCGCAGCCTGCTCCCTTCCTTGGTCATGGGTTGAATTTCACAAATGGCAGTGTTGTCCTTGTGGAAAAGTCTCTAGATTGGAGCCAAGTGGGTTGTATAGAAAGGTAACTGTGTTCTTTAGAAACGCTTCTGTAGCATGGGAGGCGCTCTCCACTGACATCGGCCTAAAGGACATCTCAGAAAGCCCAAAGAAAGATATACTATTGCATTCAACGGGCCTTTTCCATAGGGGTGGGATGACAGTGAAGTCAGGACACCCAGTCCTTTCACAGCTTTGATGACTGCCACAAATTAGCTTAAGGCTGGGCAAGTCTCTCTATCTCTCTGGGACTCAGTCTTCACATGTCATCTCCCAGTGGGACTCATGATAAAGGGGCTGGGATGCTTCTTTATAGGATACTTGTAAAATGCTTAGAGATCCTCTGCTGAATGATGGCATAAAACTGCAAAAGTTGGTTATGATGTTCATTCTTAATGAATAAACTGCACTTTCTTTTACTCATACCGTTTGTGTTAAGCAGTAATTCCCTACTGGGAAAGTACATCTCAGACTGGAAGGGTGTTTTCCCTGGAGCTCTCAACTACTGCTCTGGATTTAGCAAATCAGCAAAAGCAGATTTATTCCATGGGCTGGTGAAACACGTCATCTCCAAGCTCATCTCCAGATGCCTTGTATGACCCAGAGCCAGCTGATCAATCTACACTTTGCCTCATCTGTACAAGTGGGATAGCATTTCTGTGTCCCACAGGGCTGTTTGCAAAAATTAAGTTGGTTGATAATTGTGAGATGCTTGAATACTATGGTAATGGAGACCAGGTGCCTATATAGGTGCATCCTAGTGAACTTTCCCATGGAATAGTGTGCTGGCCCGACTCTTCCATTGTTAAACTAAAGCATGTGGGGTGCACTGGCTGCGTGTACATGAAGATGTAGTCGTTAATGTGCAGTCATTTAGTCCTTGCATGCACAAGTACTAAATGACTGTGCAATAACCAGTAGCATCCCCGCACAGCTTCCCAGTGATGCTGGCTGCACAGTAGCTTGTTCCTACTACACAGTAGCATCGCATCACAGTTCATGACATGCAATGCTACTGCACAGTAGTAACAAGCTACTGCCCAGTAATAATGAGCCACTGCGCAGTAAGCATCTTGTGTAGTTGCAGCCACTGTGACTTAATTCTGACTTCTACGCTTAGCTTGCATCTCACAGACAACGCCACGAACACTTCACAGAGGTGCTGCTAGAAAAGTGGGCAGCAACGACCGTACCAAGACTGTACCTTTCTTGCCCTTGTCAGCACCGACCCTATGTCTCAGTGCATTGCTGCAGGGTTCGATGTTTCTGAAAGTGTTGCAATTCAGATGGGACACAAGAACGTGAGCCTGACCATGTGTGGGCAGTAAAGATGCCAAAGCTTGCCCTGCGTCAAGTCCATATGGACTGTCTGTATGCAGAATAGTTTGAAATGAGAAGTGATATATAAATATTAGAGCTTAGTGAATAATTCACTCTGAATAATTTACCAGACTAATTTAACCTCCTCCTGCTGCTGGAATATCAGCCAGGAGATTTCAGTTTCCTTGGATTTTTTTGAAGGGTTTGTTTTTTTTTTCTTCACACTTCTACTTCAGCTTAAGTTTTTAGTCTCTGGATGGAATGTGAGCAGTTGGACGTGTGGGTACTTGATGGAGAGGGTTGAAAGCTGGAGCAGTGGTGGTCGTTTGTAGCAGAGAAGACGTATCATCCAGTGCACAGAGCACAAGGCTGGAGCTGGACTGAGGAAAATAAGGATTAGTGTGCATTTAGTCTCTCCTGGAGCCTCCAAACTGTCTGCCCCATGCCTTTCCCTTCCCAGCTCCCACGTGTCTCTGCACTTCCTATTCTCTGCATGCTGAGTTCACAATGTGGCAACACACCACTCCTGGTATAACTGTGCTGAAGAAGAATTAAAGTGGAGGTGGGTGTGGATCATTAGCATCTATCAGCTGATCCAAACAAATTGATTTCTTTCATAGTCCCTTTTGTTCTGTCTTGCTTGCTAGTCGATCTCTTTAGAGAGCTCCTACATTATTGTTTACCTAGACTACATAAAGTGATTTCCATCAGTAGACCTCAAAGAACATCCTTATCATTATTCCCATTCTACAAATGGGGAAAAGGAAGGGCAGAGAGGCTGAGGGACTCATACAAGATCATCATGCAAAGACTATGTTGTATTTGGCTCCTGGATGTGTGTTCTTCCTCTTACTTTTGCCCCCTCACAGGTGACTGGCCATTATCCAGTTCCTGCACAATCTTGAGCACAGAGATGTCTCCTGCAAGTACCCTGTAGTGGAAAGAAACAAAGTAAAGCGATGGCTCCAATTAAATGCCAGGAAGAGAAGCTGGCCAGCTGAGCTGGAGACCATATGGCAGCATTCACTAAGTGGCACAGGGGGATTCAGACAATATTGGGCCAAATGATCCAATGGTGTCAGTTAGCACAGATGCACAGCATGCAGCAAGAGGTTCTAATTTATTGAAGCCAAAAATTTGGACCTCTGCACCTGATTTAGACTGTGCCTGGTGGGCTTCCCTCCGGAGTGGTGTGGGTTGCAGGAAGACCCCAGCCAAAGACTGTTGCAGGAAGCCAGGGGAGAGCCCTTCCTATCCTTGTGTCCATCTGTCTGTCTTCCTGTCTTCACAATGCACTCTCTTGAATACATTAATCTTTACAGGGAATATGTAATGTATAGCTATTAATGCTGGAAAAGCAGATAATGTCGGAACAATGTTCTTTTCTTCCTCGCTGTAATCCATGGATTGAATATCCTCTTAGTTAGTCTAAAGTATAGCACACGGGGTTACAAAGGAAACTGGTAGAAAGGGCAAGGAAAGAAAGTTAGAACGCAGCTTCTTCCTTGCTGCATGAATAATGAGGCTGATTCTATTTCGAAACCTTTCTGTCTCTATAATATACGTTTTCTCTATTTCTGCTCCCTCCATTTTATTTTTAAGGGCTCTTGCATGAGAAACAGGATCTCCACTCCTCACCTCTCCTGTCTTTCCCTGCTGCCTTGTTGACCACCGTAATGCATCACAATTGGTTGCTGTGGAAATGATTATGATATTGCAAACAAAAGATTATATAACTCCCAGGTGAAGAACAACAAGGAGGAAGGGATAGTTTCTTACGAAACATCCATCTTGTGCTTGTACAATTACTTAGAGAGAAAAGAATTAGGGAGAAAGGAATTACAGCAAATCTGTGCTCTAAAAGCAAAATTACTTCTGGAGAGGCTTTTTCCTGCAGGAACGCAGCAAAGGCCTTTTCAACTAAAAGACCATGCAAGGCATATTCATGGTTGTGTAGTTTTCTAGCATCTCTTGCAATATCACTTGGTGGAAGGTGCTAAATGAGCAGGTCACAGAGCTAACTGGGATGCTCCTTTAGCACATGCAATAAGGCCTTGTGTTTAAGTCCTATAGGGTGGTACACATGTACTTAGTGGACTTAACTAAGTCAACTTAAGTTAAGCCACGTTGGGGCATACACACGTACAGATCCTTGACATGTCTTGTGAGCTAAGTCGACTTAACTAATGCGTCTCAAGATAAAACACTTTGGAGGTGTATTACCTTGTGCTGCATTTACGTCAACTCTGCTCCACATACGTGTGTACTTAACTGTCAGAAAGTTAGTACATGTATACATACCCATAGGTTCTCATTTCAGTCCTAACTAATGGCCATGCAGATCCAGATCCAATATATTACGTGTACTTTAGGAGACACCAGATCAATGCGCTGTTTGGGGCTCATCAGCATTTTAAATGTTTCATTTGCCTGGAAGATCTCTATGGATCACGATTTAGAAAGTGCTGCCTTAGTCCATATCTTCTGCAGCACCGATTTGCCTGTTGTAATATTATCTGGAGGGGCTGCTCATTCAAGAACTAACAAGGGGCTATGTCAGGGGCTCAGCCAGGACCTGAAAGACAGACATGGTGGGAAAGACCACCATCAAGGACCATGGTCATCAGTACTTTCAGCTCAGCACTTTCTAAAAATCTGATCCCTGTAATGCATATCTGGTTGAACACCTATGAAATGAAGAATGCAAAATCATTAGAGACAGGTGACGATTTTAGGCTAGACTGTTTTACATTTAGCACCTCCCCTCTTCCAAAAATATAAAACAAATGTATATCACCTCTTTGTTGCGCATCCTATTTCAGAGGCAGGGTGCAGCTCTGGAAAGCCAAGGGCTGGAAATGTAGGTGCTGGGCAGTAGGGAAAAGGTAGCAGGCTTTCCGAAATGGAGTTTGTCAGGGAGAATAAGGCAATAGAGCTTGCTCGGTTCAACACTCAGTGTTAACTACATTTTTCACCAGTCGCCAGCACACACTTTTCATTTTTGGATTGCTGGTTTCCCCTTAAGGACTAAGACAATCTCCCTTTGATATAACAGACTGTACTTCTATATTAATGTGTCAAGTTGCTGTGAAATTTACTGCCTCGCTGGGCCCATTAGACTGCCGAGATTCAGCTCCGTCTTCAGCACGTCTCAGTCTATCAGAACTCTATCGTCTCTCCCGGAACAGCCTGTGCCCGCGTGCTGCTCCACCAAGGAGAAAGCCTTCATGGACTGAGTGCAAACGACTCCTTTAGGTCCCGTTCCTTAGGACACGTCTGGGACTGGAGGATGCCTTCCCACTGGAACCTGGGTCCCAAGCTCAGGGGCTCTCCTCTATCTGGCCAGGGTTTTGCTGCACTTTCACCCCCCTTTTTTAACTTCCCGCTGAGAGATGATATAGCAGCACTTCCCCATCGATTGTCTTATGACCGTTTTTACCCAGTGGATGCCTACAATAGAAAGTCATTTCCAACATAGCTAGAATTATAGAGAGAAAAGTTTAACCTGTTTCTAACCCTTCTTCCTCCCCAGTTACCCCCTGCCTCCCCCACCTGCCATCTCCTCCCACACCATACACACACACACACACACACACACATACCTCTCACAAAATGAATGCTGGTATTCCTGCCCTAGCCTCTGGCATCTCCAACTTTACTGCAGATTGGGCCAAGCGGAAGCAGTGACAGGTCCAGCCCCCCCACAAAACCCTCCGATTGTCTGCTTCAGTCCTTGATCCAAATAGACCACATTTAGGTGGTAAAATGAATGGATTCAGCCAATCCCATATGTTTGACTATTCTGTTTTGGTTCAAATGAAAGCAGAATTTGGTCCATAGCATCCTTGTACCCTGAAACTGAAAATCACATATTTTTGATTCAGAACAAACTCGGTTGTAGTTGATGACTTGACAGTTGTCTCGTTGGATGTATCATTTGGGAACGAGGTTGACCGACTTCAAGATGAAGGATGTTGATTCTGTCATGTCTGTCTGATCAGTATGAGCACCTGCAATTTACCCATCACCATAGCATCCAGTTGCCCCAAGGAAATACAAGATTGTTGTGAGAAGTTCCTTCCCCTTCTCCAGGACAAGGGGCAGAGCATGCACGGTGAACATACATTCATACCCATATATGTAGGGGGGCTCGAAAGAGGATGGAGCTGGACTTTTCTCAGTGGCACCAGATGACAGAACAAGGAACAACCATCTCAAGTTGCAGCAAGGGAGGTTTAGGTTAGATATTGGGAAACGTTTTCTCACTAGGAAGGTAGTAAAACACTAGAACAGGTTACCCAGAGAGGTAGTGGACTCTCCATCCTTGGAAGTTTTTAAGACCTGGCTAGTCAAAGCCTTGGCTGGGATGATCTAGTTGGGGCGGGTCCTGCTTTGAGCAGGGGTTGGACCAGATGAGGTCCCTTTCAACCCTAATTTTCTGTGATTGTATGTATGTCTGCATACTTTACATACATGCATGCATATACATGTGCCGGTGCACATATGCATAATCTTCTTTAATTCCTATGGGACATCATGCCACAAAACATTGCAGTTTGTCCTGGAGGCAGTGAGCACTGAGCTCATTCTGATGAGAGGAGACATTGAGAACAGGTTAGATGGGTGAGCATATTAAACTCTGGTTTCTTCATAGATTAAGGAGCAGCTTGACTTAGGACTCTTGCTTGAGTGTAGCCATGCATCAGCAGGGACACCAGTTCTTGCGTATGGAAACACTGTGTATGATAATAATGCACCCTAATGAGCACTCAAAATACAGTGAGTATATTAGGCGGTGGGATATGTCATTTGGCATTGTTAGTTAGCGCCGACAAATGCTGCTGTTTTCCCTATTCGAAAATTGCCTGCCTTGCTCCAGCACGGAGACGACAGAACTGCTGTACAATTTTATTTTTAACATTCTGAACTGTTATAAACCTAGTGAACTGTTTAATATGTTACATTCAACAAACCCGGCTTATACACTACAGCGGCTTTGAAACTGTCATGCCTTAAAATGAATACAAGTTATGGACAAAAGCTTTTTGTTATAAGGTTCTGCAAATGTGGAATCAGTTACCATTAAGACTTTTAAGAACGACGGTGGAAAGTTGGTGTGCGGGTTTGCTTTACGAATGAGCTGGAACAGCCGTGGCTGCCTGGAGAATTTTCTTTCCATGTCAGACCTTAGGCCATCCTCATCCCTGTAATATCTGAACACCTTTCAGCGGTGCATTAAGTGGCACAAGTCACAACTCTGCCACGCGTCATTCCTTCTCTCTCTCACCCTCGCCCCTGGGGAGAAATGTATGTGTGGGTGGACTGTTTTATTTCAGGAGGGCTTTGGGTCTGGAAGTTTTTAATTTATCCAGTGCTGTGTGTTTTGTTCAGAGAATAAGGAGCAGAGAAGGGCATGTGGCACCTGGAGTGAAAGGGGCATGGCATGTGCCAGTCCTTTTTTTTCCTGCAGGAGCTCATTCCACGGTCCTGGGCTACCAGCTGAGAAAGCTCTGTCCCCGGCACAGGCCAGGTTTCCCCATAGGGTAGAGAGTTGCACTCTGGTCAAGAGGTGGAGCTGCTGACCACAGCTTCATGCTGAATCTCAGGTGATCCTTAAAAGAGCCCAAAACCTAGGCCAGAGAGCACCTGGAGGATAGAGACAAGGACCTTGAACTTGACTTGAGAAGAAGTCATAGGGCTCGTTTCAGCTACATGTCGGGATTATTGATCCAACAATGTCATGCAACTTCCGCTTAGGGGAGATAAAACCCTAAACCTCTCTTAATCCAGCGGGATAAATTCCAATAGTTGAAAACCTCTAAATTGGGTGAGCCGATCATGCAGAGGCACTTGGAACAGCACCCACAAAGCACCGATTTAGATGAACAAGTGAGAAATCATGTGCACCAGTACCTGTGGTACATGTCTATTGTGTGGGGGATTGTAGAAGAGATGCAGGCAGTTATAAAAGGCCATGCACACAGTGTGTGTGCTGATTTGAGCGGGTAAGAGAGACGTGTCATCTATGGCAGTGGGTCTCAATGTTTTCTATACCAGGACGCATTTGCAAAGATTGCTGGCTTGTCCTGACCCGCACACCCTGGCCCTGCCAGTGACCGACCCACAGTCCTGCACCACGCTGCCCTGCCACAGCCTCGGTGCCCGGCCACCTTCCCCCAGTGCCCGCAGGCACCTGCCCTGCCCCTCCCCCCTAGTCCCTTTTACACATGCACACATACATATATATACATACATACATACACACACAAGTGGCGCGGCACTTGCATAGCGGGGCAGCCAAGCCCCCAGCCCCATGGAGAGTGCTGAGGCTGCACAGCTCAGCACTAGCCTTGGCTGCCAGGAAGACAGGCCCCTGCTGCAGCCCCCCGGAGTGCCCCCGGCCGAGCAGCGTGGCAGAGCTGCAGTGGTGAGGGGCTGGTGGGCTGGGCTCAGGCCAGGGTCGGGCGGTGCTGCAGCCTAGCGGGCTCTGCAGAGCCCCGCGCTCACCTGGTGCCGCCCGCCAGGCTGGGGCAGAGACCAGCGTGGCACAGCGCACACCCCCCCCCAACCCTGGCCCTCCCACCACTCCTCCCACACTTACCTTTATCCGGCTCCTGGGGCTGCTCCCACCACCCTGCCCGGCTGTGGGCTGGGCATGCCCCAAGCAGCCCCTTGCATGCTGGAACACTGCCAGCCTGCAAGGGGAAACCCGCACTTTAATGCATGTTTCGGCCACTTGCTCATGACCCTTTGAAATATTCTTGTAACCCACTGTTGGGTCGCGACCTTCAGGTTGAGAAGCGCTGGTCTGTGGGAATAGAGAGTGGGTGTGCACGAGGGTCTGGCAGGAAAGTCTGCAAGTTGCCTGGAATCACTTGTCCACAAAGCCATACAGAGATCGTGTCACAGCCACCACCTGACAATCCACATCCACTCCCACTGGGGGTAGAAGTCCATCCCAGGACTCTTCTGCAGCCTGTGTATTTCTCCATGCAAAGCCAGTACTTCCTCAGTGGCTGAAAACGAGCCACAATGCATTTCCCTGGTTAACCAACATTCAATAAAATATGCTATAAATTAAAACAAATGAACAAAAAAACCTCAATTCTCATAAATCGTCACCGCTTCAGTACAGGGAAAGATATGGTGAAAGGGAACTCCATCAGCTCAGGGCAGACTGGAAAGAAGGAGCTCAAGCCATCAAATTAAATGACCCCCAATTGGAAAGGCTAAACTTGTCCAACCTGGAGCAAACGGAGCAAAATATACTAAGCGTCTTAGGGAGCGTCACACACCTTCTGTGTACAACGTATTATTTATACCTTGGTTGATTCACCAGTAGGCCCCACTGGAACGCCACCATACAGAACAGCCTGTCTTTGAGCCCGAGCGGTCCGTGAGCGAGAGATATGAAGGGAAATGTTCCAGCAAGTGAATATGCATTCAGGCAGAATCCACGAGGCAGTGCCAAAACTCCTGCCTTCTGTAACACTGAATCCAGACAGCGAGGTAGACCCACCACTCCACCCCTCCGCTCACTGTGCTTGGTGCTTTTCACAGCTGCCCGCTGGGACGGTAGACTTCAGTGGTCACTGTTATTGGGAGATGTTACCAGGAAGGGCAACCTGAAGCTGCACAGTATTTCAAGTCTTTCTAACCTTTCTCTCCTTTCTTTAGTTTAAAGACTCATTGACCCTCTCTCCTTCCCTTTTGTACCACTCTTTTATGTAAGAGCAGATGCTAAGAGGTTCTGTCCTGTTTTCTCTTTTATTAATTTGTTTTTATAATTTTTAAGATGAGCTTTGGAGAAAGAGGAGGGGGAAATGGCAGACTGCCCCCCAGCTGGGTGCAGCTGGAATCAAAAGGTTACAAATAATGGATTAGCTTTTACCTATTTCCATGGCAACAGCTCAGTTGCTCTTAAATACTACTTTAAAAGCTTCCCACAAATGTGTCTTGTGACCCTGAAAACTTTTCCATCTCCCTTCTGACTTCTTTCATTTTGATTTTTTTTTTCCAAACATGGGTTATTTGACACAGTCTTGTACATTAATGCTTACCATGTACTTAAGGGAATCTTCCATGGGGGCCTGGATGACTCAGGGGAATTGGAAAAACTGCTTTTTCACCTCTTGGTCACTCTCAAATCCAGAGCCAGATTGGTAGGGACTAAAAATAGTTACTGCCCTACAGTTCTGCTGTGTGACTGTGGATTCAGTAGCTGCTTGATAGCCATGAACATACCGCAAGAAGGGAGGGAGCTTCTATCCCTGTATTGTGGAAAGGTCAAGGATGTTATACTGAGGTGGATGCTGGGGCTGGTGCGATGAGTTTTTGGGAGATACCTGGCATGGGTGTAGTGTGAGGAAGAAACTGGGGCTTGGTCTTGAAGTAGAATCAGTATGTTTTTAGTTGCACGCATCAGGCCTATAAAGGGGTATAGGTTGCAGCCTTGTTGATCTAAGGACGTAGGCAGACAAGGTTCTTTGGGTAAATGTGATATCTTTTATTAGAGCAACTTGTATAGTTGGAAAAATTCTTCTTTGCAAGCTTTCGGGTATAAAAACCCTTCGTCAGGCTGAGGAAGCATCTGCAATTGGTGTGTGCTCTTCCTGGACGCAATGAATAGCATTTACTAGTACTTTAGTATTACTGTTTACATTGGCGACGTGTAGGGGGCACATGCACTCCCTGAGTGTGGTGGTGCACCCCCTGTGAAAAAGTGCCCCAACACTGGATCATGGCAAGCAGCGACTGCCCACTGACGCCACTGACGGTCTCAGCGGCACCTTTCTGCAGGGGGTGCACCGCCACGCGCAGGGGGTGCGCATGCACCCGCGTTCACCCCGTCCACGTTGCCCCTGATCAGGACTCGCAGACTGGTAGCCAAATAAGTACAGTATTGACTTATAACAGTACAGAAACTGCCAGTGGGGCTCTCCCTAACTTATCTGCCTCCTAATGCAAAACTTCTGAGGGCTGTTACTTCCTGTTTCACCATAGCGAAATCTTAGGCCCCAACTTCCACAGGTAGACTTGTTTTCATGGTCATGGGAACTGCCCTGTGCCCAAATGCATATTTTCTTCCAGTAATGATTTCTGGGAATTCACTAATGCAACATTGCCTGGGTTGTGTCCTAGGCAGGTCTGGAGTTAGGGGGAAGCACAGCAGTGTTAATGCCATTTTAGACGCATTCCCTTTGGAGTTTGCGCCGCACCGGTGACCGCAGAAGTGTCCTCCTTGGTCACTTTTCTCTAGGAATACACACACCATCTGCGGGAACAGACAGGGATTTGAAACAGCCCAGAATTACTTGCTCATCCTGATGCTTTCCAAAATCCCTGCGAGTTACATTGGCAAGTCCCTCTTTAGCAGACTAAATTTTTCACCTGCTGTCTGGGATTGAGCCAGTGCCGATTCATTTCTTCCAAAATGTTTTAAAAAATGATAAAATATGGATAGGGTTGTAGAGCATTCAGAGGAGGCTTATACCAAGAGGGACCGTCACAATAATTAAAAAAGAATAAGCTATAAACAGAGCTGGATGGGTGTGGAACAGCTGTTTGAATTGGAACAGTTGGAATAGAAATTTGGTTACCGTTTGGCATTTGAAGAGCATTAATCTATGGCTTTTTTTCCCGCCCCTTGGGTTTTAAATCATAAATCACTTGTCTGGACAAAATCCTGTTTGCTCAAACATCTGCAGCTCGGAGCGCACTGGCAAATCCCTGCCGGGTAAAAGATGTAAGATTGCTTTTTGCGGGGGGTCGCGCCAGAGCAGTTTGTTCTTCTTAAGGAACTGGCAGCATCATAGAAAGTTGAATTGGAAACCAAGTGGAAACAACAGCACTGGGCAGAGAGGACGGGGTGCTAGGGGAGGGGATGCAGGGAAGAGGTTTGCATAACAGTCCCGGCGATGGAGTCTCTTCAGAGGCATTGCCAGAAATCCAGGCAAAATGGCACCAAGCCTTTCCCTGCCTGGTGCCAGTCGAAGCCTGGCTAAGGAGGAGGAGATTTTAGCAGAGGGAGATGAAGGAAAGGACAAATTATTTCTCCAGAGCCCAACTTGAGTGCTGCCCTGAGGGGCTTGTGCTCCTCAGCCCTCTGGGCAGCAGTTAATATCCTTCTGGGTGTCCAGTGGGTGAACTGGTCAGACAACATGGCTTCAGGTTCCAGCAATATTTAGATCACACATACCAGCACCCCATGACCATCAAGATGGGCTTGTGCTTGGACAAGATAGGCTTGTGGGTGGAGAATACCTGGTTGAAGCTGAATCGGAGCAAGGCAGAGGTGGTGCTGATGACAGAGTTCAAATTAAACCCCAACTCTTGGCGGGGTCTGCGGCGGTGGCAGCCAGAAGCTGGAAGGAGCCGCGGCTGCCGCCTGAGTTGCCTAGAAAGGTGTGGGATGGGTTGGGGGCTCTTGTCTCTTATGGGGGAGGCTTATGAGGGGCTCAGCCCCCTCCTCCCTGAGCCATCCCGTACTTCAAAACCTGGCTGGTGGGCAGGAAAAAGCATCTGGAAAAGTGGGATCCGAGAAGTTGGCCGCAGTGGGATCTTTCTTGGATAAAGGTGCTCACGCACACTAGGTCAGTTCAGTTCAGCATCCTTGCCTCCCCCATAAGGGCAGTCCCTGCCCTATTCTAGTGCACATGGTCTAGCCTCAGTTATTCATGCATTTGTCACCTCCCGGCCGGGTTACAACAATGCAATATTTGTAGCTGTAAAGTCTGCAGGGTATTAGGAAACTCCACTGCAACACATCTTGTCGGCAACCCTGAGAATGAAGGGGCCTTCTTCTGGGGCCAGACTCCCAGGTGAGATAAGTGAGTGTCACTCCACTGACTTAATTCAAAATACACGTATGAAGTGACCGCCTTGGCTTCAGTTGAGCAGCACCTGCTTGCAGCAGTGAAGAATGTGGCCCTGTTGGACAGTAATGGCGGTTACTTAAGGTCATTCACTTGGGGCAGTCGGAGGTAAATCCAGCCCTCTCACTGTCTGACATTAACAATGATTTCTAATAATCCTCTTTAAATCCGTAGCAAGAAGCCAGCCCAGGGAAGGTTTTAGGCAGAAGCATCTGCTCAGGCCTCTTGTATGAAAGCTTGCAGCGCTTATCCCTGTTTTACAGTGGGGCAAGGCGAGTTGAAGAGGTGAAGTGATTCTCTCGGGGGCAGACAGTAAGCCAGCAGCAGAGCTGGTGATAGCACCCTGTTGCCTGGTCCCTATTATTTGTTATCCTAGGTCCTAGATGAATGATCCTCAATCAGGGGGACGTGGCGACCTGGGGTGCCCTGAGATCCTTTCAAGGATGCTACAGGTTGCCACACAATGTTAGCACTGTTCGCAAGCATGGTTCACAAAATAAACCCAGGAATTTCAAATAGGAGTCTATGGTCTTTTGAATTGTTTGCAACAGAAGAATTGCTCTATTATTTTTCTATAGTCAAAACATGAGAGAAAACCAGGAGCTGGCATTTTTAGAGGGTGCTTCAAGCCTACTGATTTCATAGACATTGGGGCTGGAAGGAACCTCGTGAGATCATTGGGGCCAGCCCAAGTCAGATGACCCCAGCAAGATAAGCATCCAAACTTTTCTTAAAGAGGTCCAGAGTAGGTGTTTGCACCACTTCTGGTGGGGAGTCTATTCCAGACTCTGGGGACTCAGACGGTAAAGAAGTTTTTCCTTATGTCAAGTCTAAAATGGTCTTCCAGAAGTTTGTGACCGTTAGACCTTGTCTTCCCTTGGGGTGCCCTGGTGAACAGACATTCCCCCAGATCCTGATGCACCCCCTGATGTACTTGTAGGCTGCCACCAGGTCACCCCTGAGCCTTCTCTCCTCCATGCTGAAGAGTCCCATGCCTCTCAGCCTCTCCTCATAAGGCCTGCTCTCTTGACCTCTAATTATTCACATGGCTTTCCTCTGGACTCTCTCAAGTTTCTGAGAGGTACCTTAAGTCTAAAAAGTGTGAGAACCAATGTCCAAGACCAAAGCCTTCCTAGAAAAGCAGAGAGAAAGGCCCATATTGTTTTAACTTGGTTAATAAAGCTTGCATTCAGTATGAGAAGAAAGCATGTCTTTGTGGGAGACGGTGGCAGATACTGAACCCTTTTGCACCCAGGCAGGTGAATTCCACAGTGATTCACCAGGAGCAAATTCTTGGCGCTCGAAGAAGTTTTGCAATGCAACCCAATGTGACCTACCAGTACCCAGCAGGGAACTGCTGTTTGGAAAGTGCAGAACACAAACATGATCCTATTGATTGTCTCTGTGAAAACAGGATCAGAGGCTTTCCCGGAGGGACTTCCACCATGGGGCTTAGCTCTTAACTTCAAGTTTCCCTTGTAAATATGGGTGACTTCCACGTGGCATGCCACTGATCCTTATTAACCTCAAATATATTCTGGACTGGCAACAAGGGAGCCTTTAATAACATTTTAGTCTGCTATCTTGGTGCTTAGCGCCACAGCATTTTAAGTATGGTTGAGCTCAAATGCTTCCCACCGTGTTTTTTCAACAATATTTTAGCAACCTAAGCAGTCTCTGGTGGCTAGAAATACTTGTTGCTGGAATAATGGTTTCCTCTCTAATATCTTTGCATCGTTGTGACATGTTTAAACATTAAGCATTGCTTTGTGTGTAGTTTTGGGTTTTTAGCTGGGGCAAAAGCATAAATTCTGAATGGGGATTTTTATAAAGCTGTGTGCACGCGTGTGTTTTGGGTTGGATCTCTCTACTCCTCTTTCACCACAGTAAGTGGTGTGAAATATTCTGCGAGAAGCATCCAATGACATTGCAGTCTGGAGTGCTGGGAAGCAGCATTTTTTAACATGCTTTAATTGCTTTTTGCCAGGGCCAGGGATATTTATGGGTTAGGAGATTGCCAAGTTATTTATTAGATGAAGTATCTGGGGATAGACTAATATAAATCACTTAGGCTGGTATTGAATATACCAGACACTCGGTAATTTAAAAAGCTTTAATAAAAATGCTAAAATATGAGACTTGTCTTTGGCTGTAATGAGACTCGGTTATCATGTTTTTATCAGCAATTTTCATGCTTTTTTTTTTTTTTTTTTTGTTTTGCATATAGCAAGAAAATGTGGACTTGACCCTCTCCCTAAACCTAGCGATTTATCGAGCTCAAGCCTGGCCTCTGAGCTTGGGGCCGTTGTTGTTAGCAGTTGGGCATGCTGACTTGCAGGGGTAAAATTAGAAGTTATACCCCTGAGTCAGACCTATGCCATGTACCGGAGGTTCAAGGCAGATGAGATGCTCATTGCCTGCAGAGCCGGCCTGGAGAGTCTCTCCATGGTGGCAGTTTAGACTGCAAATGCATCTGGTCTCTCCGCCTCCTCGCAGCCTGACAGGATAGACCCGCGTTCCCATTGTGCCTGCTTGGCCCTACAACTACCTTCCAGAGTGTTTGGGATCTTGGTCAGATATCTCCTTCATCTCACAGGCCCAGTCTAGGCATGGCATCACCCTTTTAACAATGCCAGGCCATCTTTAGCCGTAGTATGGGCTACCCCATGGAGTAGAGACTAGCATCTGATTTCTGCTCACATGTCTCATCCTGAGATCTGAGAGAC
>NW_005842611.1:616769-625194 GCF_000455745.1 Alligator sinensis
GCATAGTGCTGGGTAAAGAGAAGGCAGAGGGATAATAGTGTGGCAAAAGGCTAGGGGAGAAACCAGGAAAGGGAGGGATGAATGAGTATAGAGGATAGAGGAGAAGGAGAAGATGCTAGAGCACAAAAGGCAAGGGGAAGTGATGAGGCATATGGGACAAGTTAGTGGAGGCAAGCAATGCATTTTCCATCTAAATCAGCAGTTGACATCCAGCCCGGGTAAAAACACCACCAGGCAGGCTGGCTTAGCAAACACTGGGTGCATCTACACATGCAATGAATACGGTGCAATAAACTTTGGAGCCGCTTGAGCTGGAGTACTCTGTTCCCATGCATAGTGTCTACACGTGCATCCAGGACAGAAGCATTTTGCGCCGGGATGGAGCAGCCTCAATCTGGCAGGGAGCACGGGGGTCAGCTCCAACAGGCGGTGTTGGGCAGCGAAGCAGCTAGCAAGAACGGGGGTCTGGCTTCCAGGTGGCTGGGGTCACCGGGCACAATTTGCGCCTTGTGGCCACCGTCTACATGTGCGTTTGAACAGGACTCAGCCATAAGATAGTACTGTCTCCAACAGTACTGTCTTACAGCAGAGTTAATGAGTTTACTACACCCTTAATAGCATCGCATGTAGATGGTGGTGCTTTACTGCAGAGCTAATTAGTCTACTTTGTAGTAAAGTGCATGTGTAGATGCACCCACTGAAGAGGGAAATGAACCCCAGAGAATGAATTTTGCATCCCCTTCCTAGCTTTGGTGTGAGTCACACTAGATGGCAAATCTATGGGGGTGGAGAGAGGAGGGGGATGGAGGATGTCAGTCTCCAGGACTACAAAGTCCAGAGATACAAAACCAAAGAGGAGGAAAAGGGAAGGATGGGTCAGAAGTAACCTCTCTTTCTTCAGAGTGCAGCAGAATGTGCCTTGGGCACATTCAGAGGAGGGAAACTGTGACTAAGGCTATAAATAAACACACAGAGATGCTCTAGAAACAATCATTATAAACCACCAGAGCAAAGCTGGAGTGTTTGTGATGTCACCAGTATCATGGCATGTATTTATATGCTTGTAATTCATAATCATTTGTTCTCATTCCCCATCATCTCTCTCCACAAAATACAACAGAGGAGAGAAAAGCAATCATAAATATAATAGGATCTGATCCAACATGACACAATTATAATGCAGCATCTAAGCACGGCTCTTGCAGAATTGCTGGTGCTGCAGTGCAAGTGAGTAGGTTTTAGGCATACATTTGCGAGGGACACCCATCTCTTCAGCTTGCAGCAGCAGATTCATCCAGCTTCACTGGACGTTAGCACCTGGAAACAATAACCAGAGTCAGGGCTGTATTGCACGGGTCTCTGTACATATGTAAAGGAAGAGACAGACCCTGCTGCAAAGAACTCTGCACTTAGAGCTATCCAAGGGCTGCATTACGCTTCCTTTATTTGTCGCCCTCTGCATCGCTGTTGCCTGTGGTTAAGCAGACGTTTATCTTCCACGAATGCTCATGTAATCCCAGATAATCTTCATTTAAGTGAAAACCACAAAACTATGGGGATATGTTGAGTATCTTCCATGGCTCCATCAATGGACTGCAAACCTGCTCTGGAGGAGGCCACCCTCTCCTCCGACTAGATTTTTCCTCCTTTGCTTTATGATGGGAGAAAGATACCAAGGACATAATCACTTCCATAGCAACCAACTGTGAAGGCACAAACAGGAGATTATTATTTCAGGTGGAGAACAAACAGCAGAGACACAGATGAATCCTTGAAGAACATGTTTTCACTCCAGTGTCCTTTGTAATAAAAGAAGCAGCGAAGAGAAATGCAGAAAATTTAGGAGGGGGGAGAATAATTTCTTCACAGGATGTTTTTCAGCTTTCCGCGAGACATCAACCATCCTTTAAATCTGCCACACTTTATATTGCCAGCAGTAGAATGAGGATTGAAAGCTAAAGATCTTTTTCCCTAAAGGTTTCAAGACATTGCAAAAGCCTCTTCCATCCTCCTGCTCCCCGCAGTTGAGCAGAGTTAAAAAAAAGAAAAAAAAAGCCCATCAGAATTGAAGCTCGGTTTGGCTGGCAGTCTTCCCTCTAACCATCCACTGCTTCACAACACCATGCAATGAAGCTTTCTGGATTGAATGCTTTCTGAATAACCTACTTGTCTGACTAGCGAGGTATTTGCCCTCGCTGCTGTAGTATCCAAGCTGCTTACACACTTCAGTGAGTTCGTGTTCACCCAGCTGCCTCTGAAGATAGGGGGGGGGAAAAAAGTTCATCCCTCCATTTTATAGACGTGCAAACTGAAGCCGTGAAAGCATTGCTGCAACCCTTGTGGTTGCATCACGGGTCTCCACGCGTCCTGAGTTTTACATACAGACCCAGCTGGGTGGAGACCAATGCTTTTGTGAGAAACTCTTCTTGGCTTTCATAAGAAAACACCAACCTGGCTCTTCATTATGGTAAAGAAAGCCACGTGTGCATGTTGGGTGCGGACAGACGTAGAAAAAAGAAAAACCCCAAACAGTGGTTTACCAGAAGAGGAATCACATCAGTTTGACCTGGCTCCCCAGTATCTGTGTAGCTCATGTGCTTCAGCAGGGCTTTTTAATGCTTTTATCTAATAGCTGGATTGATTTAATCAGTTATTAGATAAAAGTGCCAAAAAGCAGTGCTGAAGCGCGTGAGCTATATAGACGCCAGGCAAGCTGGGCTAAACCGATGTGATTCCTCTTCTGGGCTGCACTTGGCACGGGGGCATGCCAAGGTGAAAGTAAAGTGCTGGGTTTTTTTGTTTTTTCCACATCTGTAAGCACCCATTGAGGCTTCAGAAGCCAGCTGGCAAAATGTACCATTAGAAATATCTATATATATATTTTCAAGCCAGTCTCATGATTTTGAGGGTCCAGCTTCCAGGTGTGAAACCCCTGAAGCTGGCTCACAGCCTCCGTTTTCAAAGAAGCCTCTGGTGTTAAGTGCTTTGGTATTTGGTTGGTCATTTCAGTTGTTCTGGGTCTGATTTGCAAAGCTGCTGATCAGCCGCAGCTGCACAATGTCAGCCCCTCTGAAAATCGGGTGCATTTTGAGCACAGGCACCCAGTCAGGGTCGTTGTGACTTGCCTGTAGTGAGACAGAGCTCTGAAATTGCCTCTGATTCCTATCTTCTCTCCCCAGTTTCTGTCCTGGTGAAACTCAGGTTCATTTATTTATTTGAATTGTCCTGTAACAAAACTGGACCAATGCAGAAGTCAAGCACCAAGGCCACTTGGGCCAGAAAGGCAAAAATCAACTATCCAAATTGACATGAGGCCAGAGGGGCAGATTATTCAGGAAACATATATCTCTCTAAGAAGGCTTCACCTTCATCCCCTCTGCTAAGAGCAAATTAGTGATAGATCTCACTTGGTAGGAGGCTTAAGCTAGTGCTTCTTGAAGTGGGAAACCAGAGATGAGTTTCACGCTGAGCGAGGAGCCTCTGGAAGCAGAAGAGCTGGCTTGGGTGCATGTGTCTGCTTTTGGAGGGTGAAGCGTGAGTTTGTTCTTAGGTGGCAAAATCACTTTGAGGGCGCTGGGTGCTGAGAGCAAGACAGCAGGAAACAACCAAGTTGTTGAGGCAGGTCAGATCTTGGGTCAGCAGGGGAGACCTCCAGCCTAACCCTGGGTTTGTGGGGGCGGGGAGCCTTTCTGCTTCAAGACTTTTAAGCTAGGTACAGACATTACACTTTTACCAGTATAAGTGATCAGAAGCTGGTCTATACCTGTAACCAAACAGAAGTTTGGCACACGTGGACTGGTTTAAAAATGGCAAAACCCAAGCTAAGATTTGCTCCCACCACCACCACCAAAGGGCAAATGTGTGTTCTGTTCGCTACCGATCTAAATTACGCTGCTAACAAAAAATGGTGTACCTTAAATCAATTCTGTCCTGGGTTTTTGAATGTCTGTGCCTAGCCTTCAGCTGCCAGGATCCCAGCTGGGTCTTGACACTGAAATAAAATAGAAAATCCAAGCAGGCTGGAAAGCAGCCAGGGTCTAAAATTCCCCCTATCATCCAGAGTCACCCTTGTGCATGAGTTAAATAAAACAGTTGAAACATATGGGACCTTTTGGCCTTTCTGAGCACCTGGGGTGGGTGTGGGTTGTGGAGGGCCCAGGAAAACCTTTGCATTTCTGCTCTTTGGGGACAGGAGAGCCATGCCAATCTCACATTCAAGTTGTGCATGAGAGAGGGTACTGCAGGGGAGCCATTTCACATGCAAGTTTGCATGAAGGTACTGCAGAGCTGAGATCCTGAACTGCAGGCAGGACCGCACTCTGTTCATGGACAGAAGTACAACCCAGCTGTCTAAAAATAAAGCAATTCATCAGCTGTAAAGGCCACCTGCCTAGGATAAAAATCAAGCCAGCTACCAACAGCAACAGGTTAAATGAACAAGGGTCACAAACAGTAGGAATGGCTCCAAAAGCAAATGGGCCAAGGATTTTCTTAAATTCCAGTTTACATGGGGGAAAGAAAGCAGGGGGTTAAGAATAAGGGAAAGTATTCCTACCATCCCTTCCTTCTTTTTACCCCTTCCCCCTACAATTTTTTTTTTTCCTTTTCTTTCCCCTCTTTTGGAGCTTGTGAATCTTGTTGGGTAGGAGCCTGTCTCCCCATATGGCTAAGCCATGCAGAATACTTTTGGGTACTATGAAACCCTACCACAAGGCAGTTAACTAAAGGGCCCCATCCAAAACCAGTAGGAATTCGGGTGACTTCAGTGGATCTTAGTTCTGGCCGTAATAGCACCTAGGGGATTATTTCTCTTGTCAGTGAGAAATTACTAAGTGCCTGGTTCTGGTCCCAGCTGTGAAGCATCAGTGCAAATCTGAAAAACTCAATGGCACAGACTCCAGCACCCACTCACAGGTGGAGCATGTCCCCAGGGGCCCCAGAGTTTGGATACTGGCTGCTAGCACATGCCTGACCCCATGCCACTGCATCTTCACTGCTATTTGTTAACGGTGCTAGCCAGGTTAAGCTAGAGGCATGCTAGTGTATGCTATAATCACTCCTTCATTTCACAGTAGAGCTACCTTGTGAAGTTCCACAAGGTGGTGAAATCTGGTGTTTTGATCTGAGCTCACCCACGATACGTGTAACACATACTTTTTCACCTATGTGATGAGCCCAGGCTGGTGTCAATTGTTTAAGCTAATACCGTGAAGTCATACAAGGCTCCTCTCGACAGCAGGGGCATGTGTTTTAATAGTGAACTGACCCTCAGTTGTCTCCTGCTTGTAAAACTTTGCTGAGAAGTAAAGGTAAAAAGAGAGTTACCTCTAGAGCATTTCCAATTGCAGGAGGTGCCAGGAAGTCAAATGTTCCTCCTGCACTAGCTGTGCACCATCTCCCTTAGAAAGGAGGGAAACTTGGGAAGAGAGTGTGCTGTCTCTTGGGAGGATGGGATATCCCAGGGGTTTCAAACATGCCTTGATTGATGCTGTATTTCCTGTGTGGGAGCAGCACTCAAAGAGGAGCCCATAACCAGCATGAATAATTCAGTACTGAGCTACTTCAGGTGTGTGGTCCCATAGCAAAAGGATGGAGACTACCAAGTGTGGCAGATGCCAGTAATGTGTTCCTCAAGCTCAGGCATTTCTCCTAATTCTCTCTCTCTCTCTTGTTCTAGTACCCCCTCAGATCATAAACATCTCATCAGACATCACCGTGAATGAAGGCAGCAGTGTAACCCTCATGTGCTTGGCCTTTGGGAGACCAGAGCCTACCGTGACATGGCGACACCTGTCCAAAAAAGGTAGGAGAATGGGAGGTGGGGGGCATCTGGGCTGACTCTGAACAGAGATGCTGAAATGCACTGGGGTTACCAAGAGGGATTGCTCAGGGCATCTTCCTTTGTGTTTCCATATGTGCTGTGTTGCCTTTAGTCCTTCACTGGTAGTTTTTCATGTGGTTTTAATGATGGAGCCTTGGCTAATTCCACAGAGAAGCTGGAATCAGGACCCCTATGGGTATATTTATGGCTCTACCACCAAGTCTCTGCATTGCCTCGGGCAAGTTACTTCATCCTTCTCTGCCTCAGTTTCCCCAACCATAAAGTGTAGGTCGTTGTACTTACCTACTTGGAGGGATGCTAACATTTGTAGGAATGATTGATGTGTCTGGGTCAACTGTGCTAAATAAACAGAAGTGCTTGCAAGTATACTATGGAAGCAAAATAAAGTAATAGGTGGATGCTATTCCCAGGGCAAATAGTTGGATGCTATTCCTGTTCCAAGGAAGAGGGGTGGTACCTATAATGTGCAGAAGTAAAGACCTCTTGTTTATATTAATAATGCCTTCTCTGCCTATCTCTTCCCCCTCCCCCCAAAAATCACCCCAACAGTTTATGGACATTAACAGCTGAATGATCTGAATCTATGGACATTAATAGTTGAATGCTTTCAATCTACTGGTGTCCTTATTTATCCATTTACAATGGGGAAAAAGGTTGAACCCCAGAGAGGTAAAGTGGCTTGCTTAAAGGTGTATGTTGAATTTGTGGCAAACCTGAGGAAGTGTTAGAAGTCCCAGTTCCCAGGTTTTTTTTGCTCTCACCACTAGACTTGCTCTTTTCTTCAAGCTCTGACATTTCATAGGCTGTCCCAGGAACACTCTGGAGTGTGTGTTACTATTACAATATAGGAAACACTTCCCGGACATCTCAAATGCTTATACCAGGTATGACATATATCTGTGGTGATAATTCATGCAGTAAGACCCTAGTCTTGCTCCATCACCACTGCCTGACTGCCTCTCCAGCCACCTGGATACCCAGTATTTCCCCTTCTACACCTCAGTGGGATAAATTAATATAGACCCTCAGTCCAGGTTAGAGGGCAGTCCCTCTAAATGCCACCCCTTCTCACATCAGAGGGGTCCTAGTCCACTGTCCTAAAGAGCCGTTGTCTCTGGCCAGCAGTGCAAGCAGCCAACCCTTCCCCAGTCAAGCTGCCTAGCATTGGATAACTCCCATTCCCTAGTCCCCTTACAGCCACCCTATGCCTCTCAGCTTTTAACAGCTTAAGTCATTTGTGGCTCCCAAAATCTGCCAACACTCTCAAACCTTCAACCATCTCAAGTGAGGTAGTCCACATCCACAGGACTGCTGTTCTTAGCAACCTTCCCCAGCATTCATCCCACCCAGTGCAGCCCTCTAATAGCCCTTGTACCCCATCCAGTCCCACTCCAGGCTTAGGTACTGACTCCTCACTCCATCTGCCCCAAGGGCAAATGACTAACTCATCCTGCTTATGTACCCAGGAGAGGGGCTGGGGCCAGATCCATGCCTGCAGGCTTCAAAGCATAGGCACCCTCCTTTCCCCTTCTCTGTAATGGGGCCACAGGCCTCCCGTTACAGTGTACATGCACACAGATACATGCATGTCCTGTTTCCTGCTGTCAGTGAGCAGAGAGTTAAATGATCAGGGATGAACAGCATGCCATGTTGCTCTCCTATCTTCGACATGGCCTGGCAGCTGCATCCACTTTAATATGAATCAGTAAGCATAATTTTTTAACTACACTAGCCCCAGTGTATCTGAGCACAGCGGGAAATCTAGATAAAAGGACATTGTCACTGTTGTGCTCGTGCAAGTAAAGGACTAATAGCTCTGGTTGGAGGTGATGAATAGACTGCACGGGAGCTGTGCAATCCACACCCACGCAGTGCGGCAACAGGCTCTAAAACCATCCTATCCTGCAGCTCAGCCCCTGGGGTCCAACGCCCCATTTGGCTCTGCAGATGCATCTCATTTCTTTACCTGATGCGTAGTTCTCATCGGTTACGCCAGCTGTGGAATGGCGCCTGTCATGGGTAATGATTGATGTGGAGGCTGTGTCGGGTGTGCAGGAGCAGTATTAAACTCTGCATGCTTGTTGTCTGCTCACATCCTAGCTCTTCCCAGGCAAGGCATAAATAAGACTTTTGCTAGGACTTGGCACATCTGGGTCCAATTTTAGGCTTGGCCATAGATTTTTCTGTGTGACTTTGGGCAAGTCAGTGCCTCTGCATCTCACTTCTCCATCTATAAACTGGAGTACTAGTATCTCCATCCCACACCCTTTGGCCTGTCTCTCTGGATAAGAGTCTTCAGTGCAAGGGACTCTCCCACAATGCATCAATGCAGTACCTCGCACAAGGAAGCTGTCAGCTTGGTGACCCCTGTTAGGTGCTACTGTAATGCAAATCATCATCACAGTCTAGGGGGCTTGCTCTGATCTTGTGACAGCAGAACAGGGCTTCTGAATGTAAATGCTCATCTCCCCACGGGAGAGCTTAGTTCAGGGGTTAATTGATCTGAACTGTCCCTCCTCCTTGTATCACAGTCATTTTCCTGCCCTGATCCAGGTAGATATCTGAGGCCTTTGATGTCAGGAA
>NW_005842611.1:625225-632750 GCF_000455745.1 Alligator sinensis
AGTACGCAGGGGCTGGGACATTCTGTGAATGGAAACATGGTCTTGCTTTCAAACAAAGATCATGGCCCAGAGCAAAGAAACCCTGTGGGCCTGACTCTGACACCTCTGTAGTGGAAAGTGGGTGAACTTAACAAAGGCTGAGACAGTTCGGATGATGTAAATACTTGCTCTGGCACCAGCAAGTCAGTTATGGAGGCTGGGCGGGCCTCGTGCTTCTGTCTGAAGCGCAGCACCTCTGGGGTCAGGAAAAGATTTCTTTCTGCACATCCTTGGCATGGCATAATTGGCGAGGTGTTTGTGTAATGGGGTGAAGTGACTCCTTCCCTTAAGACATCAGGGACTGGCTATAGCTGGCAGTTGTCTACTGAAGGAGACAGACCGGTAATGTGACCTGATTCATTGACTCCTAGCTGTACCTTTTACTGGTTTATTTTTACAGCTTGCTGTCTTTGCACAGGAGCACAGCACACTCTTGGAGGAGGGAGGTGGAAGGTAAATAAGCCCCTGGAAGTTCATTTGCCCATATGAGTCTACCTGTGTCAAGGGGTAGGGCAGCAGGCTGGCCAGATTGCTACCAACTGGCCCACATTACCTGAGTTAGGGTGAAACGACACATGCCACTTAGACCACACTGAATTATGGGCAATGATAAGCGGCATGCCCATGCTGTGGGCAGTGGCACCTTAAGGGTTAATGCCATTTCTTGCCTGCACGGCTCTGATTTGCCAGCAGGGGCATGGCTAGGAGCCCAAGCACCTGGGCTCTACCCCTGCTCTGCAAGAGAAAGGCTGGGAGTGGTGCATCCTGGGATGCTGGAGGACTGCAAATTGCTTGTTTTATCTTCATGGGGCGGACAACTAAGACAAGCTAGGTAGAAAGGCTCAGAGTCAACCCTTGCTTGTAGTGGCATAACTTTAGCCTGGTTGCCAGTGGCTACACCTACTCCCACCTGGTCCCGGTTGCCTTTCAGTGCTCAGCAGGCTACTCAGCAGGATAGATACCTCCCTGTCTGTCCTTGGGCTTCTGACTGCCTGCTCCTGGTTACCTGTGCCCTGGGTCTTGTTTCCTAACTTCATTCTTCTTCCAGACCTTTATCCTCTGACAGCCAGCTCCTGGCTTAGATATGCAGTTGTCCAATCCATGTCCTGACCCTGGCCTGGGTCCCTGCTCTCTGTTCCTGCTCCCCCTCCCCACCCTCTCACCTTGGTCTGTGCTTCTACCCGGGGTGACTGCCTGCCTCCTAATGGTAGTCCTAACAATTTGGCCAGTTCTCTCCATTCTGTCTCTTTGAAAACCAGTGACAGTGAAATGCTATATATGGTTCAGAGAAGTCCTTGAGATAACAGGTTACATCCAGGGCTTGGGTGTATGCATCGGCCCAACCCCTTCTTTACGGATTCAGGGAGGAGAACCCGACTCAGTGTCTGTTGAGTTTCTTTAGCTGTATAAGAAGGTGAGTTCTCATAAAAGATGCTGGATTGATGGCCCTGGAGACTGAAGTAGCTCTCACTGAGTGAATTTTGTGTGACCTGTGTGAATATGTCCTGTTCTTGTTGTGTGTTGTCCACACTGCAGACCCACCTACCCTGACTGGTCCCCTCCTTGGCATTTTTAGCAGTGTGGTCCCTCAGCAATAGGACCTGAAGGCTCAGCTCTTGTGTCCCTGGGGCTGGTCCTTGCATGAATGTCTGGTTTACCTGGAGAGTCTCTGGGACACAGATCTCTGAAACGTATATACAGCTAAAGCACCTGATTTGCTCTGTGTACCAAGTCCTGGATGCTAGTTAGGGGATCTGCCAAAGAACCTCCTTGCAAGGAGGCTAGAGCGCTGACAGCCATATGTCCGCCAACTGCTGGTACCCTGTGCTAGTAGGAGTGTAGCACTTGCTGGTGCTCATTCACTCCCAGCTCTCCTGCAGTCTCCTCGCCCACTGCAGTCATCTCTGTTGTGCCTTGTGGCAGCCCTGCCCATGCCCCCTAACTAGCTTTTTCCTTGAGACCCACTTCCGTTTAGCACTTCTCCACTTAAAATGTCAGAACAGATCTTGCTGATGCTTGCTTTGGGCACTTGGGGAAGCAGCATCTATTCCACTCAGCTGCAGAATCAGCTTTCTCCTGGACCTACCTTATTCCAATAGCCAGGACTCTTGTTTAGAATAATGTGTTTGCTCTTTCATCTTGTCCGTCATTAGCAATCATCATAAATCGCCTGCTGTATTCTAGGGACCGTCTCCTGTCCTGTCTCCCCTTCCCTACCCTGTACCCCATATGTTGGATTTCTAATCTGTATAGAGCTCCCAATAGCTGTGGGGAGAACATGCTCCAAGCAATCCAGTGCTCGCTGCTTCACCTGCTGGGCATATCTTGAATCTTGGAGGCAGTGGAATCAAGCAGGGAGGATTGGACCCTCTAGCTGTAATGCAGATTTTAAGCTTTACGCCTATCCATGTTGCCTGGGCCATTTTGAAACGAACCCTAATGCACTCGGCACAGTGGTGTGATGCCTGTTGTGTAAAGTGAAAGTGGCCAAAACATGCATGACAAACCAATAAAAAATGTACAGTGCATGTACCTTAGCATCAGGACTCCATTTTTACTGCTCACATGGTGGTAGGTGTGTGGCATGCCTTTAACATGGATTGTGTACACATATCGGCATGCTCATTGTGTGTTGTGCCTACTGATCCGTTTCCTTCTTGAGTTTTGGTACATGTGTCATATGGTAAATTCCTCTCTAAAATTGTAACTCTAGAATAAGTTTTATTTTTCTCCTAAAGACAAGGTTTAAACGAGTGTAACTTCAGGCAAGAATTTAAAATACGATACATATACTAAAATACAGAATATGAATTGCAAAACTGGAATAATTTGTGTTCTAGTTAAAGTAATTGGTTCATGCCAAAGAGATATATCTACTAAGCATATGATATAAGCATGTAACAAAACATCCTTAACCTGTTTTAAAACATGGATAGCACTTGTACAGAACTGCATGCTACATGTACTAACGCATGCTTAACATAAGATTTATTACATGTACTAAATCATAATTGGTGGAACAAATGTCAAAATATGTGTAACATAAAGCAATTTCTCTCTGCAGGCAGTGAAGTAAGACATCTTTACAAATGCTTGAAATCCCTAGTATGTATTTAGTTGATCCTAAATACATATTTATATAAGCCTGCAGATCTTTTTGAAGGCATCTTGCCTTCTGGTAAATGCTTTAAGTCACTTTTTATAGACCTTACAGGAAAAGATTTTATTTCCCCCTTAAACAAGAGACTTAACTTCAGAAAGTTGTTAGCATTGCCGTTACACTAGGAACAGAAGAAAGCAGGGGACATCCTGGATTCACACTGACCATCTGTGCTTAAACCCAGCTGACTTTTATATCCTTTTCCCTTTGTTTTCATGGCTTTGAATTCTTAACTTCCTGTCTCTTGCCAGTGTTTTGCCTTCTTCCCTCTCCCTAATTTATATTTAAGCATGGGAGCCTTACATTTAAACATGGCCTCGTGATTTTGGCCATTACCATTTTTGTGCGTCTAAATTGAGGGACCTGATTTCCGGGAAGCACCAAGCACCTGTCCTCTGAGAAGCAGGCCCTTTTAGTTTCTTTTCCATTGGACACCCAGTAATTGAGGTAGCAGAAATCACGAGGCATTTTTGAAAACTTAGACCAAGAGGGTTTTTTTTGTTATTTTTGTTATTTAATCCACGATACAATCTAACATTGACTCACGAATGGCAGCGCTCTCCCCTAGAAGCCCTAGAAAGGAGAAACAGTCCAGTGGTAAGGGGGTTGACTCTCCTGTGCCCTGCCACAGATTTCTTGTGAGACTCTGAACAAGTCACTTAGCTTCTCTGTGCCTCAGTTTCCCATCTATAAAATGGGGATAATCACACTTCCTTACTTCACAGGAGTATGACAGGGCTATATTAAAGCTTGAAAAGCTCTCAGATGTTGCAGTAATGCCTTAAATGACTGGGGGATGAAAACGCTCCAGTTCAGAGAGCTATTGAAGCTTGTCAGAGCCAAGGTCATTCTCTTGCTAGAGATGCAAAGACTCATCTGGGCCAGAGGCCTCTTTGAAGCTGCTGTCATTAGTTCTCACTCCTCTCAGCATCAAGGGGCAGCCTTGCAGGCCTGTGCCAGTAATGGCCTTTGGAGAGTTGGATGTGCACTCATAGGGGGATGCTGCCGGCTGATGATCTTCCCTAGTGCCTTTTGCTGCAGCACTCTCACAAGGTCCGAGCATTTCCCAGGTTTCACATGGGATTCACATAGCACAAAGAAACACCCCTGCTCCAGCCTGCTTGGCACTTCTGCTACTCTTCTGTGATGGGACCAGAACAGACAGAAGTCCTCAAAAGTGACACGTTATTGAATCCTAATAAAGGCAAGGATCTCTGCAAACAATAATGAATTCAGCTTCACAAGCATCACAGAGCAAACCACGGGCAGAGAAAAACCCACAATTCCTGGCTCCACTTGGACGATGCAACTCTTCGGTCCCACATGTGAGAGAGAACTTGTTTTCCCGTGTGGCTGCGTCTGCAGTAGGAGACGTTTTGGGCAGCTTTGCTGTTCCACACCTGCTCCTATTTATATTGCATGGTATCATATTTAGAAAAAGATTTGATTTTTTTTTCTCCCCTCATTTAATTCCCAAGCCAAAACAGAACGATTAGTGAGCACTGCTAGAATCCACGGTTTCCAAAGGGAACAGATGCATTGAGAGGACCTGCCAAGCTCAGTGATGTTGCTACATGTTTGCTTTAAAGTTAGGGTCTGCTCATCCCTACACAGGCAGCTGCAGCCCTCCTGCTTCTGCTCTGACATATTCTGCATGTCAGTTCTCATTGACCTGAAGAGCTGATTGCACTAATTGAATTTAGGCCTGGGCCCGGGAGCCTCAAGACACTCCAGGCAGCTCTTCGATCGCGCCTTGACCCTGCTGTTAATCGTTCGCCCCAACAGGTGTTTGTTGACGTCTTGACTTGTATCTGATCCATGGCACCTTTGCTATCCTAGTCTGTCCCACCTGCTCCTTTCCCAGTGCACCGCAGAGCCCCTTTGCTGTGCTGGTCCTGGACATGCATGGACACAAACTCATTTCTACCCAAACTTTTCAACCGGCCCCATTAAGTCACCCGTTCCATAGTCCTGGTCACTGCACAGCTCTGCCGGCGTCCGTCAGCCCCCAATGAACGCACATTCGCTATGCTATTCCTGAACCCCCATCTGTCTTCCCCACTGTCTTTCAGTGACTCACTTGGTATATACAGCACCCTCCTTCCGGCTTCCTTTTGCTGTCTTCCTGCTCAGATTTTGCCTGATCCAATGTTGTGGCATAGCATACGCTTTCAAATTGGTCTATATATCAAATGGCAATAAATGGAGACCTAACAAACTCCTCTCACTTGTGACCTGTGCTAGGCTCCAACACAAACAACTAACGAGTGACATCTAATGTGCTGACCTGCTGTGTCATCTAGTCTTGTCATTTCCTCCTTTTTTTCTGCTCTCCAAGGCTACAAGTCTCTCTGCTTTCCCATCTGAAGACCTGTTTAGAGGCTAATTAATCCCCTGAGAGTGAGAATGAGGTGGCTGAGATGAGAAATCAAGGTTATTCATATCTTGCTCAGTAAAACAGTTATGGGCAAGCAAGCTGTTCCTTGCACATTTTTTGCAAAGCAAATTTATGTTCACTAACTTTGCTTCTTGTTGTAAATGAGAAGTGTAGGAAGGTCTAGCAATGCGCTTTTTACCAGATGGGCCCCCATATGCTTCGCCTCTCTGCATGCATCCGTTTTAGCTTTGGCATGCACATATGCCTGTATTTTTGCAACTTAACAATATTAAAACTAATTCCATTTATGCTCCTTTTGGGTTAGTTGATTGAGTCGTAAATTTTTTGGAATATCTTCCTTGGGAGGCTTTTTTTTTTTTCCTTAATCAAAGCCAAAAGAGGCTGAGCAATCTCCCTGCAGCTTAGGAGATGGACGCAGTGTGCATCCAGGGAACAGAACCAGTCACACCTGGGCTTTCTAGGCTCACACCCAGTCCCCAGGGAACAGTGCCTCTTATCTGCTCCCCCTTTCTTGCGCACTTGGGGGAGGGGAAGGAGACGGGGGTACAGCTGGAAAGGTGAATACCATGGACAGAAATATAATGCTGTTATGGCATCAGCAGGTGTCGGCAGGTGGCGCTGTCACATGCAGTTTTCCAATTTCCCTTTTTCTTAGCGTGCAAACAAGTTTTGCCTCTTAGGGCGACTTGCTGTGCTGCTGTCGGCTTTGCATTATGCACAAAGTTTGTGTAGAGGCAAACTGAGGAAAGCAGAAGCTGTGTGAGCAGCAAGGGAGTTTTCTGGGCCCTAGGCTCAGAAATCAGCCCTTGAGGTGGATTTGCTCCCTGGGTTGAGATTCTGGAAGAAGGGGATTGCCCTGCATGCTGTTTGAACATTTTAGTTCATGCATGAAATAAGTTAGATATTAAGCCTAGACTGATTTTACACCACTGATTTCTCTGCTGCTGGAAAGTCCATCTTTAAGGTCCTGGACTTCCCCTTCTCCTTGAAAGGGGTGCAACTCCAGTGTCAGAAGAAGGGGCAACAGCATAAAAGAAAAGCAGGACCTAACCCCTACCTTGAAATCACCTTGGGATGGCATCCTCCCTCTCGGTGGAGCTCATAGGGAGATGTGGCATTTAAATACAAACACGGGGCTTGAAGGGATCTCCTGGAGCAGTGAGTCTAATCCCCTGCTGGGCTACAGAGTCCCTTTTATTAGTTAATCCAGGTCCACCTGAAAGATTGTTCTGGCCCCTAATGCTCTGCTCGAAAGGCAGTAGCAAAGCCACACTCCTCTGGTTAGAATAATCTCCAGCCTAAATGTATTCACGCCCAGGTTATCCCCATTTGATCTTGTGCCAACATTATCCTTTAGCTCAAATAGCTCCTCTCCCTCCCACCTTCCCTCCCTCCATTCCTCCCCTGCTGTATTTAGAGAATAGAAATATTGCCAAAATGAAGATCCGATGAGGAAAAAAATAACCCACGCCAGTCACGTGAGGGGAGGGAGGTACCTGGCAAGCAATCGCAGCTGACGGAGACTTGTCTACATTAGTGTGTCAGTGTGATTGCTGTGATGCTCTCAGGCAGCTTCATTGCCCCACAGCATAAGGCAATATCAGGCAAGCTTTATGCAACTGTATCTGCATGAGGGGTCTGTGTGAGTGTAGTGACACTGAGACCAGTCTATGAAGGCCGGACCTTGGTGGTGATGATAGGTAGCAAGTTAAACATGAGTTAGGAATGGAGCCAGGCAGCCTGAAATACTGGATGGAGTTATAATGTGCATATGCAAAGGCGTGAGTCACCAAAGAGAGTGAGAATAACCCCTTTTTCTGCAGCTCTGGTGTGATCCTGGTGTGATCGCACTTAGGAGATTGCTCCCAGACTGGGAGATATTCAATAGCACAACACTGATTCAGGGGCTGGGGGGGGGGGGGGGGGGG
>NW_005842611.1:632760-635521 GCF_000455745.1 Alligator sinensis
GGGGGTGCTGTCCCACATAGAGATAGCAGCAGAGAAAAGCAGACAGAGGGCCTCCTTCACCCCTTTCCAGCAACTGGTGTCATCATTCACAGCAAAGCAAAGTGGGATAAAGGACTATTCCTGGCAGTATGGACTGTGTGGCTGGCATCTAAGGGTAGGGCAGCATGTGTGGTTGCAGCTTAGGGCTGGTGCAGCTGTATTAGGCTCTCTTGCCAGAGATGGTAGAAGCTAGAGAAAAGCAGACAGAGGGCCTCCTTCACCCCTTTCCAGCAACTGGTGTCATCATTCACAGCAAAGCAAAGTGGGATAAAGGACTATTCCTGGCAGTATGGACTGTGTGGCTGGCATCTAAGGGTAGGGCAGCATGTGTGGTTGCAGCTTAGGGCTGGTGCAGCTGTATTAGGCTCTCTTGCCAGAGATGGTAGAAGCTCCATTGCTTAGGAGTTTCCAAATTAGACTGAACCAAAGTGCTAGAAAGGCACCATATAACACAGCCTGTGAGAACTTGTCTGCCCCTTTTCCTCCCCTGCCCAAAATATGCAGTTGTTTCTCTTTACCTATCCATGATGTGAGCCAAAAAGCCTGTTCTCTAGCCTATTGCAGCTAAAGAAAAAAAAAAAGTATTAATCTATTAAGCTTTTTGGTGCACATTTGTTTTTAATTCAATAAATCGTCCTTCTGCCCCATCTCATGTCACAGCAGGATGACTATAACAGATAGCGTTGTGCCTCGTCCCCCAAGGGGAAAACTGCGAATGGGCTTTTTCTTTCTCTTGCCCTCAGTAGCATACAGACCCCAAGAGAGGCTTAAAGAACTGTACCTGAGTGCTTTGTTGAACCGGGGCCTTAGGGTGCATTCAGATGAGAGCGGTCATGCGGTATGTGGCACCACGGAGCCCCCGCTCTAAGCTTTATCCAGCAGCTTGGCTTTCTGTAGCATTTCCCTCCAGGGCTTCCCGTGTCCGGTGTCCATGAAGAGGGTGGGTAGGCTGCTAGCGAGTAACTTGCAAGGTGCTTGGAGCAAGGAACAAGTCCACTTGTCCACCTCGGGAATGGTCACCCCGTGGACAGTTTGTGGTGTAACACATGTGGTCTTCCACTGGTGGCTTTGCAGTCACCAAGCTGGATCTTTCTCCCCCTCTCAGCTTAAAGGAAGGGGAAAGGATAAAAAGAAGCAAAGAGGGGGAAAAAAAAAAAAGCCCTTAGTAGAGAGGTTTTTAATTGCAGTGGAAGAACCTGGCGGGGTCCAAGACGTGGCCCCTTTTCCATGCGGTATCGAGGTTGCTGGGGTGGGAAACAGCTTCATTAAGTAGAAGAACCTTGAGTGTTACTTTATGTCTGGGCCGCGCAGCTGGAGGCTTTACCAACGCATCACGCACACACGCAGGCTAGGGTGGGCGGATGGGTGAGGTGGATTCATTTTATCTGCCTGTATCTAATGTGGAGAGCCCCAGGGTCCTCTCTCTCTAGTCGGCTCCTGTTAGCCAAGGGACTGTCATTAGTCAAATGAAGGGTGATCATTAAGGTTCTCTTGTGCTCTTAGCTGGCGTGCCCAGCTCAGCAATGACTTATTAGTGAGTTCCAGACCTCCTGGAGGGCCTGTGTGGTGGGTTGTAGTTTTTTAATGATTCTCCGGGTTATTTTGCTTCTTAAATGAGGCATTTGGATAATGAAATAGCCAGTGTCTCCTTAATCTTTCTCTCTCTGTTCCCAATCCACTCCTCCCACCTCCCATCTCCTCCCTTCTAGTCTGCCTGTATCTTAGCTCCCTACTTTGTCAAGCTAGTATTCCTTCCCTTCTCCCTTTGTGCTGGGTGTGTAAGTGTGTGCATGTGCACATGTGTGCATGTGTGTGTATCCCACCATGATTTGGGTTTGGTGTAGCAAAGCTGGACAGATGGCAGCTGTTGCAAATCCACTGAGAAAATGGTTGATATTTTTTAGAATATATTTGTTTTTTCCCTTGCAAAATAATACCCATAATATCGTGAGTGCATTTGTGGCCCCGTTCATGGACTCAGGTGTGTTGGCTTTCCAAGCAAGGAATGTTGTTTCTAGCCTCTGACTGTCATTGCACCCCTCATCCCCCCCAAAACCACCCAGCTCAGCAACTTGCTGTAATGTCCTTCATGGTAGAGAAGAGACAAACCCTGCTGTAATGAATATTCACTGATGTTAAGACAGAGTTAAAGCTGAGGACACATATCAGTAATTTAAGCATAAAAAACAATATAGGGTTGTTGCAGATGTCCCTTAATTAAAAATGCAGCATACTTGGAGTTAATCCAAGCATGCTAAGGTAAGAAATACACAGATAACCAAATGACCTTAACTCTGCCCTGTAGTGACCATACGCAGTTGTCATGGGGTTATGATGAAGGTTGTTTGGTGTGTGTGTTCCCAACATGGTCTTTTTTCAGCTCCCCAGGGACAGGGGTGATAGGTATTGGGAATTGTGATCTTCAGATCTAAAGTGTCATATCTCACTGGCAACTCACTGAAGAGGAGATGTTTGTATCTCGATCTAGTGAAGGTGCAGCAGTCTCCACTGTTGGCTGTGACTTTGAACTGAACCCAAACCTTAGACCCAACCGAGTGTCACCTGTGGGGTGCGCTCTGAGTTACATGGGGCAGAGGTCTGAGTTCATAGGTAAAGGCTCGACAGCTCCAGAAACAGTTGCCTCATCAGCAAGTCTTGCATGCTGGTTTGCTGTCATAGGCTAAAATCTTTCCATACCAGAGCTTCATCTGTGGCCCAGGCC
>NW_005842611.1:635531-670288 GCF_000455745.1 Alligator sinensis
ACACCAAGGGAGCAGGTTGGGATCCAGAACTGACCCCAAATTCCCAGGAGTTGGGCCCTGCAGTCCTGGTTACAGGTGAACCTGTCCCCAGAGAGTCATTTGGGAGGAAGAGGAATCCACTCCCGAATGGCATCTGTGTTGGCTGCCAGAGAGGGCTGGCATCGATCAAGGGCGCCAGTTCCCCACATCTGCATCCTGGTGTATTTTTGGAACTTTTCCTCTTTGCAAATGTTGATTCTTGAGGGCAGCAATTTCTCCTTTTCTCCTTTTTGGTGTGGGGAGGGAGGTGGAAGGAGAAATTGAGAGTCAGCCATGGTTACCGACTATGAATGGAAATCTTCCCAAGCATAATTATAAGGGGATTGAGAACCATGACTGAGTCCTTGCCTCGTGTCTTTCCTTCCAGTGCAGCCACTCTGAGACAGCCTCTTCCTTCTGCAAGCAGCTCACCTATCCCTAAATGCCCTGGCATTGCTGAGCTGCTATTGGCTATGTAAAGCAAGGGGCGGGAGGTGCATTTCGCCTCTGCAATTACCCTTCACCATCTTCCAATCCATCCTCACATTTAAATAAAACTCTCATTTCACTTAACAATGGAAGGACTTAAGAAATTTGCATATTAAGTGCCAGTCACTCAGCTCAGAGATCTAATTAAAACCTTCTAAAATTTCCGTCCCCCCCACAATCTCTTTTCATTTTGTTTTCCCTTCCTTTCCCCTGAGCCACTGACATATTGTAACTGTGTTCAGTGTCCCCATTCTGTCAGTGCCCATGCTGAGGGAGAGTGGGGGAGAAGGGGGGCAAGGCACTGGGGAAAATGGGGAACAAAAAAACCAGGATGTGAATGAGCAGAGAGTGGGGGCAGGAAGAAACGGGGAGGGGGAAACGGGAAGAAAGCAGACCAGACAAGAGTGAGTAAGAGGGTAGGATGGTGAAGAGGAAGAGTTGAGGGATCATTCATGCCTGTGGCAGCCTTTCCCTTGACTTCAAGGGGCTTTCGAGTAGGCCCAAAGTGTGGGGGAAGAGGAGCCGGAAAGACTGGAATTAAATGCTGGATCTCTCCTTCGGGCAAAGCCCCCACCAGGCTCCAGCGAAGTTGACTGGAGGCCTCCAGAAAATCTTGGGTGCTTTGTAAGATGCACAAGGGTCTGGCTCTGCAGTTTGCACACGTGTGCATGCGTGTGTGGGAGCATAAGATCTGGTGAGGGGAGGGGGAAGGTGGACAAGGCTTTCAGTTCCTGCCTTTAGACTGCAGGAGCACAGTCACACTGGGGGCACCAGGTCAGCATCCCGCAACCACGGGCAGGACGGAGTCACCAGGAATGGGCACTTAGCCCTTGGCTTTGCAAATGAGACAGGCTGGTTTTGGTACAGGCTGTGCATGCTTTTCATTTCCAGGCACACACACAGCGCAGATTTTTATGAAGAATTTGCCCCCTGGAAATCTGGTGGCAGGGCAGTTCGCCCCTTGCACTGTCCCCTGCAGCTGAGTTTTACCAATTTCATTTGCTTCCCCGTGCTCCTCTCAACTCCTCTTTGGCAACCGGCCTCTTTTTTTCCCCCCGATTATTTTGAAATGTCATGTCTCGGGCCAAATCAGTCGAATCAGTTCCAAATTCTATCAACTAAGTAGAGCTCAGTCGTTCACGTCTGCGCGGCATTATCCCCAGCAAGTATCCTACCTCCCAGACTTCAGTCTGGGGCTTCAGATGCTTGCAAATCCATGGCAGGCACCCTATGTGCAAGCCCCAAGCCTGGAGGCCTTGGAGTTCAAATCCCCACCCCCCCACCCCCAGTCTCCTTTGCCCCTAGCCAAAAGGTGAAAGAAGCAAGCTAGAGGGAAAGTCCAAAAGCAATACCCCACCTCCCCCTTTTTAAAAAAAAATATATATAGCTATACCTCTACCAACCTGTTTTGTGCCTGCTGTGGTTCACTTGACAGTCCAGAACACACCTTTACAGTGATACCATTCTCAGTCCTGTTACAAAACCACATCCGCATTCCCGTGTGCCCACGTTCCCGTTTGCCCAAGAGCAATCCTCCTGCAGAGCTTCTGCATTTAACAGAGACATCCACCTCCGCCCCATCTCCTTAGGTTTATTTATAGCTAGGTGTGCCCCCCAGGGTACACAGATCTTAAATTCAAAGGGATTCCTCTATAATGGTTTTGTTAACTTCAGGATCCTGACAATAACAAGATATTTCTCACCTCATTAGAGCTTTCCTGGTACAATGAATGCAAAATTAATTAAAACCTTCCACCTAGTGTTTTATTATTCACCACCCTCCCCCCTCCCCATCAGAAACCCACATATAAAAATCATATTTATGGAGAGAATCAACCATTTGTGAAAATAATGCACAATGTGAAGATGTGCGAAAATATGCTAGAAATCACACTAAGTAGGGCAGGGAGGAATATGTATTTCCATAAGCTCTGCTTGTTGGGGGTGAGGTGGGCTGGGGAGTGTGAGGAGCATTTTTAAAAGCATCTGTGTGTAGTTTAGACCCAGACTGATTGATTTATTAATTAATTATTGCTGTTAATTTGTATCACATTAGTACCTAAGAGCTGTAGCCGAGCTGAGATCAGGGCCTCCAGTGTGCAACATAATAGTTGGTATCCCAGAGGGGTTATAGAAAGGGAAGACAAAGGGGGAGGGTGGGGGGGGAGGAAGTGAGGCACAGAGAAAAGCTAAGTCTTCTCCAAAGTTACAAGTTGGTTCACCCAGTACAATAGAAAACCCAGCTTGGTTTGTCTTTTGTTAGTTTTGGAAGTTCTGTTTTTAATATCAGTGAAAACAGATTAGCCCAGGTTTTTGCTTTGCCCCCATATGTTCCAAGGCTGAGCTAGACGCTAGGTGATCCCAGTGCAGAAAACGAGCATGGCTTTCTCTACACAGTAAACCTTGGTGGGACAGTTGACAAGTGGTGGGTAGGAGTGCTGAGCTGCATGGAGGTGAATTTTGCCCATTTGTAGTAAGCGCCCGAGAGCAAAACTGACGTGACACAGAAATGAAGGTGACCCCTTTCCTTTCCTTGTCCACGAGGAGGACAGTGAACAAACTAAAAAAGCAGCATGAACGATGGAAACGAAATTAGCTTTTAAGATGCATTCTGTGTAAATAGTGGGGACCCGATTTTGAATTCTTGCTGAAGCCAGTGGCCTTGGGAATCAGGCCCAAGGGGTTTCTGTTCAGCACTTGTTCCTTAGGCAAGACATGGACTTGGACCTGATCCTGAAAGCAGGTCCATAGCCACAAATACTTAGTGTAGAGGATGCTAAGCTCTGCACCGTCAATGTTTTCAGGGCCGAGCCCTGAACTTGGCGGCTCTTTGGAGCTGTTGGTACAGACTGGAGGTTACAACCTCAGATGCCTAAAGTTAGGGACTCCATGACATGAGACCCCTGAATAAAGGTGGTCTGACAGTCAGACAGGCTCCCTTCATAGTGGCTAGGGACAGACATTACACATAAACTGGTTTTAGTGATCAGAAACTGGTTTAAACCTGTAACAGAACACATTCTGTGCACATCAGCCAGTTTGAAAATGGCTGAAACTGGTTTGAGATAAACCTGGTTGAATGTAGTATCAGACTTAACTGATTTGGATCAAACCAGTTTATGCAGACCCCTTGCCGGTTTAAGTTAAATCAGACTCCCCCAGCATCCCAGCATGCTCTCTGGGCTGGGTGGGGCTCTATGCTCCCCAGCAGGGCTTGCCCCTCCCCTCTGCTCCCTGGCTACAGCTCCCCCCCATCCCCCTCACCACTCCCTGCTAAGCAGGAATTCCCCCCTTCCTTGTGCCTTGCTGAGGAGGTGTCTGTGTATTAGCTAGCAGACCACATGCTGGCTATCCTCAGTGCTGAATCGACAGGCAGAATCAACAGGTAGCTGGTAATGTCCTTCTGTTGTTTTCTAAATGGGGTGATAAACACTGTTATCAATTCCCTGCTGGGCTAATCAGAGTACCTGGGGGGGGGGGGCTTTCCCCCCCATCAGCTCAGTGCTGTGGAAGGGACGCTGCTCTAGCACCCTCCCAACTTCTAACTTGAGCCACGGCAGGCGTGTGCCTACATGTCTGGGATGTCTGTGGAGTTACAAACCAGTTCGGCCTGGCCAGGTTAAATTAACCTGCAAAAATTGAATAAGTTCAGGCTCAGACTCTTTGAATGTCTGTCCCTAGCCAGTGTGTGTTGGGAAGAGATGAATGCTGATGAGACCAAGCATTCAAAACATCACAAAAAACCTCCCAAATTAAAAACCAGTGATTTGCAGTGTCTTTCTATTTCCCTTCTGGATTTTGAGATTGGGATTTCTGTTTTCTTGCTTCTTTCTACACCCAGGATGGCTAAGCACTTACTTTATTACCAGAGCTGGAAGCCTTCACATACCTGCCTAATTTGAGGAGCTGGGGCTTAATGAAAAACCGGGAGAGCTGAGTGCTCCGAGTGACAGCCCTTTGTTCTTTGTGGCAGGTCCTGCAGCACATTTTGTTCAGGATGACACACAACCAAAGCTCTTTCCTCTCAAGCAGGAATTAGCTGGCTACTAGCTCAGCAGCTATTTAATCTGCAAGCCACAGACTGCCTTTGGTTGCACTCACACCAATTAACAGCTATGACTTGCCTTCACACCAAGAACGTTGCAGAGCCCCGTGTCTGGGTATTTCTCCTCTGCTTCCCCCTGGGCATTGTATCCCCGCCTTCACGACCCCCTCCCAAAAACAACAGCTTCCACAAAAGCAGCAGCTTTTGACATTCCTGAGCAAGGCCCCTACTTAGAAAGCAGCCTCCCCAGTTGGGTCGTTAAAATGGCTTGTCATGTAGTTATCTTGCCTGTCACAGAGGAGTGTGAAAATCTTCAGAGATTGTAGCTGGGAGACATTTTATTTCTCTGCTGTCTGGAGAGCACTATAACTGATTCGCTCTTCACCTCTCCCTCGACAGATTTCGGGGTCTCTGTATGGGGCTGGGAGGACTTTTTTGTGGCCTACACATGTACATGGCACATGAATGAGGCAGTGATCATGTGTGAAACAGGCAAATGTGTCCTGAGCTAGGGATGATCCCATTCGCATGTGATCAATGCATGTCCCATTCTTAGGTAGCATGGGTTTTACCCATCTTGCCCACAGCTTTCTCTTGTGGAGCTTCCCACAGCTTTGACTGAAAGGCCGAGTGTCAGCCGTAGTTGGTGAAAGAACGCTAGATTGAGTGGTCCACAAGTCCAATCTAGCCTGGCAGCTCCTGTCATTTACATATTGCTCCCCAGCACAAGAGATATTAAATCAGTAAAATTGGGACAGTGAGACAGATGTTGTTTGCTTAAACTGCAAGCTCTTTGAGGCAGGTGCTGTCCACAGCATTTCGCTCATGAGGGGCCCTGCTTGCTACTAGAATACAGGGGGGCCCTGCTTGCTACTAAAATACAAATAAAAGGAGCAAGGGATGAGCAAGGACAGAAAACAGAATGGAAATTAAAATCTGCATGTGCGTGGGAGAGACAAAAAGACAGAGACCCAGACTGACCCACCCACACATCAGCTTGGAGAAAATCTCACAGGGTGAGCAAAAAAAATAAAATCTTAACCTCCCTCCTGTCCTTAAATGGGAGGAAGCATCTATTTTTAAAGAGGTAATTGCTCCATCTAGATTTATTATAACCTGAATGATTCATGACTGTACAGTATGTGGAAAATATTAGCTTAGTGGCATTTTTCTTCCCTTGCCTCTGGCTAATTATTGATAAGGACAGCCAAGTGATTAGGAATAAAACCAGGTAGTGGTGGAGGAGTTGCGAGCCCTAATTGTCCGTGACAAAAGCCGGTGTCCTCCAGAGAGCTCATCCCACCGGTGTCCTGGTTGGCGCTGAAAGGATGCTGCTATGTGACATCTTGCTCCATGGGGCGGAGGGGCTAGCACTGATTGAGCAGGGCTCTGTGGAAGCTCCTGCTGTTTTGGGATAGGACAAGTCACTGCTCTTCTAGCAAAGATTATTAAAAGGAGGCAGGTCTCATCCTTGTCCAACTCACAACTAAGGGTGGTAACAAGAAAAAAGTTCGAGGTATCACCTTCCTTTTCCTTCTAGCCAGCGTCTCTCTTCCAATCACAGACAGAGCAAGAGGAAGCCATTTACAGCCTCCAGGGTGGAGGGACCCTTGTCTTAAACTGAGCAAATGAGCCAAGAAGTGAAGAGAGGAGCAGGTCAGTCATAGGCACCCTGTTTCATGCGATGCATGGAACAAGGAAGTTTGCTTGGCTTGAATTCCAGCTGCTTTGCCTGGGTATTATTAGCACTGGTGTGTTCTCCCAAGAGTGTGATATGAGCAGGCCCACATCACGCTGCTGTGGAAGGGGATAAAGGGCAAGAAGCGGGGAATCCTTAGACATTTGCCACTCTGTTTTTCTGTGCAATGGGGTTTGTGTTGTTCTTTGAGCAGAGAAGGAGCGAGAACAAGAAGAAAGGAGGAGAGAGAGGAGAAGGATTCTCTGAAAGAAAGGAGAAGGGGAAGAGAGATGAAAGTGTCCCAGTGACTCCTGAACCCCTTTGCTGCCTTGCCTCCTACCATTAGGAATGATTTCCCAACTGCTCTCCCAGCCTTAGACTTTTGGCCCTTTGATTCCCAGCATTTCCTTTTGCATTTGGAGAAGGGATAACACGCATTCAATCCCAGCATCCCTGCCCTTCCCGGACCGGAGCTGGTTGCTGAGGACTCTCTGGGAACGGCCCCCTCTCTTGGGTCCTGGCTCCTGGAACTGCCCCTAGTGAAGTTCTGCAGCCTTGATCTGCCCCACTACACCATTAGCATGTGCGAGGACTGGCGCTGGCAGCACAGCGAGGTAGACGCGGCACTGCAATTATCTGCAGGTCACAGCTCTCCGGAGCCCTGCTGTTTCACTACCTTGTCCTCACCTTTCGCACACAGAGCTCAAAGGCCCCCTGCATTGAACGGGGCAAGTCTCTACCAAGGCAGGGCACAGCATGAACATGGGATCAGGCTTGAGAGCAGGCTACGTGGCTTTTCTTACCCAGGCCCAGAAGGGATGGCTGGCCCCTAACAGTATGGGGTGAGGGATGCTGCACACTTTGACAGAGTTTAGCAGGGCCCTTATATGAAAAAACATGCAGTATCCTGGAGTCTCGGTCTAACCCTGCAGCACACCTCAGCGTTATGGCGGAGCTCATGGGGGCTTTGGCCGTTGTGAAGGTTTGTGTGAGAGAGAGAAAAGGAGGGGCCAGATTCTCAGTTGTCCTTTGGGCTCCTCTGGTAAGCCTCTGACCAAGGCCTGAGAATGAATTTAAACTTTATTTGCCTGAGAATCAAGCCCATATACCTTAATAAAAGAGCAGTTGAGTGAATCCCACCCCATCCCTCGGCAAACGACCCAAGTAGTTCACATGTTCACTGAGCAAGGGGTGTCAGTTATAGCATTAGCAGCAGTTCCCCGAGACGAGGATGTCAGTCTTCCAATAAAAAGGGATCATTGATGAGTCTGTAGATGGCTGAGGAGGGTGATCAGACATCTGCATGTTTGACTGCACCTCAATGATGTAGGCGGGGGGGGGGGGGGGGGCAAAACCTTTCCCAGGGGGGGGGGGGTAACAACCTTCTTCCCACAGAGAATGGCACATCCTACTATGCAAAATGGGTCCTCATCTTCAATAATCCACCCCCTCCTCCTTTTCTCTCCCCACAAAAGCTTTTGTTGACTCCTGGGCCCTTTTCACCCAACAGATCTATTGTGCTAGTTAGAGCATGGCTCTCCAGTGGCGAGTTAGCTAACGGGACAGGGGCTGTGATTTTTGACTCAGTACACATAGGGGTATGTCATGTTCACTATCACACCTGCTAATCACAAGGAGCGCTACAAGTTGTGGTCAATGGTGAATGGCTTGACTTGGCTCATCTAGGTAGTGTTCTAGCACATTTCAATGCCTAGCATCCTGTATATCCCTGCTTTTTCTCAACCTATTAGTCAAATGGAAGCTTATAAGAGGATGCTTTTGATACAGTCCCTCTGCAGCAGATGTAGCATAAAGGTACAATAATGTGGTCTAAACATTTGTTATTCAGCTCCCCTTTGGTGCTCTGCCACTTGTGAATGATGCAACCAGCTCATTCATGCTGCTTGCGTCCAAGTCTGTGCATGCGCCTGTGTAGGGCGGGCAGAGAGAGGTCTTTCGGTGCTTATGTTTTCCTGCAGAATCTACTTAAACAGTACAGGTAGCTTGTCTCTCTATCCAAGCCATCTAATCCTCTATGCACCTAATCCATCTATCATATGTATAAGGCATCCATCAGCTCCAAATCTGGATGCCAAGGTAGAGGGAGTTATAGTAGCATAAATCTCTATATTAGCTTAATCCCTGGTGGAGTTTGCTTTCACATACTTGGGTATGGCTGACTTGAATTCACAAAAAGGCCATTCTTTCTCTAAGTTGTTTTGCTTCACTTTGTGCCAGAAGCTTTGTGTGAAAAAAAAAATGGACTTTGCAACAAACTCTGAAGGTATTTGCATTGGGGATCATTCAGACAAAGGGCTAATGAGTTAGTTGATTGTTTACTTAAAATGATGTCCAAATGTTATTAATGCCACGAATAAAAATCCTCTAGCAGCTAACCAAGGAACAGCTAACCAAGGGCTAGGGCAGGTTCTCCAGCCTGAGAGAGTCTTCTAAAGCAAGGCCCGATGTCTTTCTAAATCGCCTGCTCTCATCTAGCCATAGGTGAAACCCTGTGGAGCAAACGTGGTTTATGTCAAGACAGGAAACCTCATGAGCTTTTGCACTTTGTGATGTCAAGAATATGCAGCAATCCTTTCCAGGGTTTAATTTCCAGAGATCTTATCCAGAGATCTTAAAGAATGGGGCATAATAAGAGACCTGAAGTTGTTCTCCTGGTTACATCATATTTCTGCATTTGGTGTTTTCCCTGTGCCTTTCCGCTACCATAAGAAAGTGTTTAAAAGCTGCTAACCTCCCAGAAATTGTAAGGAAGCCAACTTCTGTCTTTCTGGCAGAGGGACATGATGGGATGTGGCCATCACCAGCAAGTTCCTTTAACACCACTGTGGCTTTGCTAAGGAAACCCCGGAGAGTAGTGTTAAATGAGCAAGCTGCCTTCCCCGTAAGAAATGTATATAAAGTATTGGTTGTGCCAGTTAGTCAGCAAGTTACTTCTGAGCTTTCAAGTGGTGTAAAAGCACATGTAGATCAGATCAGTAGAGAGGGAATGCTTTAGTGGCTTGCAAGATAGATACAACTTTATTATGACAGTGTCTTTATCTCTATCTGTGTACTTGTATAGCTTCTGTATCAATAACAATATTTAAACTGTTGCCCACAATACTTTGCCCGGTTAAATATGACGACAGAGATAAATAATAGCAGAAGGTAAGATGATAGTCTCCAAAATCAATAAAGGAAAACTACTTGTGTGAATTAAGATGATCTTTTATAACTTAGAGGAAAGATAGAAGCTAAAACCCATTTATTAGCAAGAGAATTCTCATGCTGTGAACTCCCAATCAGTCGTACTAGTTTAGGGTAATATTGTTGGGATGGGGACACTTAAAACACTGAGGCTTAAGCACCGCATAATGATTTCACATGGCCAGGGTTGTAATCTGATGGCAATGAGGTTTGCTCAGGCGTAGCCGAGTGCATAATTTGTCCTGTAGATCTCCTATTTGCAGCGATGATGCAGAAGATGGAAAGGACTCTGCTTGACACTTAAAGCCCTGGGTTAGTTTGCAGGGCTAATGGTTTGGGGAAGAAAATCTCTTTGCTTGTAAATTGAGCAGCTCTGATGCAGAAATGAGCGAGGCATAGTAGCTCAGATTTTCCAAACGGACTAGTGATTTCAGGTGTTCATGTGCCCTCTGTCAAGGCATGTCAGGTTGCCTCCTCCTCTTATCCCCACCTCACCCCAAATTAAGGAACCCCAAATCCACAGTTGTTTTGGCATTTCTTGGTTATGGATTACACTGCCCTACATTTTTAGAGTTGTTTTCAGGGATGGGCTATGCTTTAAGACATGTGGATTGTGTTTATAGCCAAGGCATGTTTTAGTAACCCCAGGCATGGTCACAGAAAATCACTGGAGCCCCCATTCAATTATCAACTTCTTGGACAAGAGCTTTGCACCAGTAGGTTTGCTGGGGTTCAGGCAGTTTGGTGTGAGGTGTTAACCATGACTTCATATATTGGTTTCTATTAGGAGCCATCTGGCCTTTGAATTCTAGGTGGACTTGGGAGCTTCACGTATCAGAGAGCCCAGTGGGGAAAAAAAACATATGCGATCTTCTCCATGAAGACTGTATCACCCCATGTGTGCACACATTTGGATGCAGACACGGGTTTAATTCTGCCTTTTCTTAATATATGAGTGCTTGACTTGATATTTTCTCAAGAGAGGACTTTTCTTTTGAGTGTAACATCTCACCTCATCAGTCTCAGCGTTAGGAAAGACTCAAGCCCCCAGAGCTGCACATCCCTCCCAGACCAAAACCAAAGCCCCAAGTGATGTAAGTGGCCATGGGTTTATGCCATCAACAGACATGCATCTGTTTACACCACCCCCAGATTTGCCCTTCTCCAGTCAGGAAAGGGCCCCAGGTAGTGCGGCCAGGGTTCCTGAGTGCAGAGATGAAAAAGATGATGAAATGGAGCATCCTGGAGTCCTTTCTGTAGCTGAGCTGTTGCTTTGTGCCTCAGTGGGGACCCAGCCTCTTTTTTTTTTGGAATTTTTTTCATATTCCAGGTCAAATTAGTCAAATCAGTTCTGAATCCTCTTGATTGAGCAACACCCAATTGTTCAAGCACCATATGTGACGCTACAAGTATCCTTCACCCCAGCCTTTTCAGCCTGGGGCTTCAGCTACTCCCAAATCCATTGGCAGGCATCCTACATTCAGGCCCAAGCCCAGAGACTTGGGTTTGGATGCCCCCGAGTCTCACTTGCCCTTAACCAAAGTCCACAGGAGCAAGCTAGGGAGGAGGCCCCCATTTCCATAAAGTCGGCGTGTAGCCAAGATCCTTCCACTGGATGCTGGCCACTGGGAAGCTAATTACAAGACTCGTAGGGTGTCCTGTGCACAGTGCATTGGACAGGGGTGCACTGTCCACTACACAATGCCATTTAAGTCCATCTTGGTTTGAATAATAGACCAGTGCAGCACTACACTTGATCTTAGCCCATGAGAGGCTGAGAAGCTGATAAGAACAGGTCTACACTTGATGTGAGCCAAAAGCCTCATTTACTTCAGTTCTCTTCCCTGTCCCCAAAATAATTGACTCTAATGACCCTAATGACATTCACTTCAAGTGATAAACAATTCAAGTGCCAAACTGCACAGCAGGATGGGGTGCCCTGCCGGGAGTAATCCAGCATCCGCAGGAGGCGGCTAATGCAACTGGGGACATCATTTCCATTGGTGATTACAAATCTGTGAGCAGGATTGCCAACTGGCACGGCATCGCCCTGCCATGGATTCAGGCCAAATAGGCCCTCCCACAGTTGCAAATAAGCTGCTTTTCCAATCCCAGACTTTCCCTCTCTTCTACCGCTGCCCCTCTTCCTTCCAGGTGTAATTCAGCAGTCCTTTTTCTTTCTGGCACCCCACTGTGTATACAACAACAGAGCCGTGATAATTAACTGATGCAGCTACAAGACATGCTACAGTACCAGTGGGAGAGGGGGCTAAACCCTCTGAACCTTGACTTGGAGAAGGTCAACAACCATGTATCCCATTGGTTCCTATTTGAGACACTGAAAAAAGATGAGGCAGGGGGGTCCCCCCGCAACCTTCATTGCCTGGATAAAGACTCTGTACATCGATGTGAGAAGCAGGGTACTAGTAAACAGGTCTATGATAGCCCAATTGTGATAGGGGCAGGTGTCCAGCAGGGCTGCCCCTCTCAACCTTGTTTATCCGCGTGTTGGAACCACTAGGCAGGACCCCAGGATCAGCAAAGAGAGCCGCGGGAGTAACCGGGAAGAGATGAGAGTCCTGGCCTACATGGACAACCTCAACATCATATGCAGGGACAAGCGGTCAGTTGAAAGTGTTACAACACATCCAGGTACATGGAGCAGCAGCAGTGGCCAAGCTCAATGTGAGCAAAAGCACCTGCCTAGTGCTGGGCTAACTCACGGACCTGTCAACCCTGGGGGTCTCCGTCCCCTATGAGGAGGTAAGGATCTTCAGGGTGGAGTTCGATACAGAAATGACCAGACAAAGTGTATAGGATAAGATTGAGGCCAGGGCCTGGGAGTATAGAAATTGTGCTGCCTGTCACTGGGGGGCCACGTGGCACTCGTGAAGGCAGTGTTACTACTGATGCTTGTACACACTGCACTAGTCTTCCCCCCCTCAGAGCAAGTCATCCACAGGATCCAAAGAGCCATGTGCATCTCTTTCTGGGGTGCCAGATGAGAGATGGTGGCTAGGACCACACTGTACAAAGCAAAACAGTCCAGAGGCAGGGGAATGCCAGACATCCTGCTGTTCCTCTGGGCCAAGTACATGAGCCAGATCTGCAAACTAGCAACAGGGGCAAAATCTTGTGTGAATTAAGATGATCTTTTATAACTTAGAGGAATGATAGAAGCTAAAACCCATTTATTAGCAACAGAATTCTCATGGCCCACAATCTCACAGCAGTCAGATGCATCTGCTAAAACAGTCACCAGTGAAACCTTTGATTGTAATCTACTGGTTCAAGACCAACACCCACGCTAGGTGATCAAGCTGGACCTTCAGCCTAGAGTTCGCTGTCACAGGCTGGGAGTTATAAAAAAAATTCTGCTTTCTGGATCAGCCACCAGACACAGATAGTTATAAAAAATCTTCTGCTTTCTGGATCAGCCACCAGACACAGACAGGTAACAAACTGCAAACCCGTAGTACAATGTTGGCATTCAGCGAGACGTCGTTCGCTTTCAGAGACGGTGTGTATTTGCGATAGATTGGGGAAGTTCATACCTGTCTTAAACCTGTTGTTTCTGTCTGTTCAGAAGCTCAGTCTGACATCACAGCATTGGTTTCACACTCTGAAGGTTATCTAAGCAACCATATAATTTTCTTTCTTAGCTTGGATCTTGCTGAAGGTGATGAATTGCTGGAAAAGTGTCGCTGGCTTGTGCCACTGCACACCAGCTCAGTGGACCCCATGCTTTCCTAGATTAGTTTCTATTTCTGATTTGAGTTGTAGGAGCCCTGCGATGTGGAAGGCTGCCAGACAACATGCAGGGGGACGGCATGTTTTTAGACCCTGAGATTTCATCACAGCTATTGCACATTCATCAAGGGCAATTTTTTTCAAGGCTGCTTCATCACACAGCGTACCTGTACCTGAAGTCAGCCTGAGTGTAAACGTTGGTAAGGGAGCTCCAGCAGAATTGCTCATAGGGGGCACAGCTGTTCACAAGAAGAAAGATTCTTTGTTTGACTTGTCTTGGGTTATGCCAGCAATCATGCCATCTTGGGCTGAGATCTTGCCTGATCTCATCTGCTAAGCAAGAATCACCCTGTGTAGTAACTGAATCCAGGTGGTGTGAGTGACTCGGTAGCTTCCTCTCTTCCTTTTGAGTCATTACCTAGCCAGTTTCCCAGCATCCTGCTAAAGTCTCTTGGATGAGGCCCTAACTGCTCGTGGTAATTAACAGTCTTGTAGCACATTCCTCAAAGGCTGTCCTGTTTGCTCTAGTGGCCTGGCCAAGTTCCTAGTAGTTAGGTTAATTATATCCTACCTCCCTAAAGACACACTGTGCTGTCAGCTGGATGCGGTGTTTTTCTTCACTTCCTGTCCCAAATTGCTTTGTAAGGATGTTGTTAAAACAGGTCCCTGCAGAGGTGCCGAGGCATCTGCTTTGCAGTGCCATCTGATACGGTCTCTGCGTAGCACTGGAAGAGCCAGGTGGGTGACAGACATTATAGACATGGAATTTGATTTAAAATGGTGTGACACACACGGAATTGCCAGACATGATTCTGACAGCCGGCGAGCCAAAGCCGAGTGCATGTGAGGAAGGATAACCTGGACAGCTTCCATTTCTAGCCCCATCTGTTCCTTGGCAATGTCCAACTCTTCCTGAATTTTTCTTCTCTAGTTCTTGGATCTGAAATGCCTGATTCTAGAGCTAAGTAACTCATGTAAAGACAGTTATAACCTGATTGGAAAGCCTTGACTGTTGTGTGCAATCCTGGCCTGCTCTTTCGTGTGTGCCTGGAAGTCATTTAGCCATGGCATTTCAAGTGCCTCTGACCTTCTCTTCCACAGGCCGGGAGGAATAGGTGGCCTAGAAGTGACCTGTGGAGGTTCCTTCCAGCCCTGCTTCTCTATGACTATGCCTCTAAGTGGAGTTTGCTTGATATGTTGACGGATGGGCTTTCTTTGCTCTGACTTTTCAAGAAATTCCTCATAAACACCACCTTTGGCTCTTCTCCATGTACACGCTGTGGGAAATCTACCCTTTCGGTGGTTCGTTCTTGCACACAATGAGTTTCCGCTCAGCAGTACGGATTTAGGGCTGCTTTCCCTATCCACCTCTTGGGATCTGCAATGCAAGTCTGGCACTTAAGCATCTGCACAGCTTCTTGTGTTCCTGTATGTGCTGAAATGGGCACTTAAGCATTTCCAACCATTTACCTTTGGCAAATAATAATTGTGACCTTTGGCAGTTTGTTTTTGTACTCGTGTTTGAAAACTGGGGTCTTGCTAAGCAGAGAGAAGTGGGCGGCAAGGTACTTATGGAACTGGACACTTTTAAAGCCCTCAGCTCATTAGGCTTGCTTGGATCTGATCGCTCTCTGTGCCGTCAGATGGCAGTTGGATTTGTGAACACAACATACGTCTGCAGGAAACAACATACCTTTGTATCTTGTATGAGACTAAGGCCCAAATCCTATTCCGCCTATGAGACATGTGAGAGTTAACAGCTGCTCAACCAAAAAAACGATTCTTGTCTCAGGAAAACAATCTTGTTCCACCTGGGGAAGTGCATATCCATCCCAGCCTTTCAGTAGGCTTAGATGCTTCTGTCATGGCAGCATCCAGCTTTCTCTGAAGGGAAATGTCTAGCTGACTTCAGCGCTGGCTTCAGCACGTAGTGGAAAGAAAAAGCCAAGGATGAGGCCCACTGGATGTAGAGGAGTACAAGACCCATGGAGCCAGCAGGGGAGCATGCAAGATGGAGCCTGAATGTAGCCCAGGGAGGAAGGGACTCCTTTGGGTTCCCTACTCTGTGCTTCCAATGATGTTTTTGCCTTTTACAGTAAATAGTCGGTGGATTAAATGCACAAACAGCATTGGGAGCAAGGGCCAGAATCCAGGACTCCCTCCCATTACAGTTGGTGCCTCACAGCCAAGGGTCCACTTTGCCTGCTCTTCTTCTGGCCCCATGAATGGTTGATTTCTGGCTTTCCAGAAGCCCAGAATTGATGGCTAGAAAATGCTATTTAGAGATTTGCTTTTGGGAATTGCCTTGTAGGTAAAGTAGATATGCATTAGAACAATGATCCAGAGGAATGGCAAAGGTTAATTGGCTTCTAAAAGCCTATTTGTGACAAAGTTTCCTTCAAAGCAGACACAGTGTCTGAGGCCAATGGACAAGTGGGCATAAGTCGGCTGAGAAATTTGAACAATGTATCCATACCATGAGATAAGGTGGCACTAAGTAATAGTGACCAGCTACAGAGCCCTTGGGATTTCTGGTTTTGGTGGACGGACCAAATTAGGAGGCCATGGCATGCCCGGATTAAGACACCAGTAAATGACCAAATTAAGATGTGTGCATGTGATGGGTTTGTTGGAACAAAGGAATATGTTGACAGGAGAGAATGTGGATGGTATGACGACCACAGAAAAACCAATCAATGGTACCCTTAGATGAAGAGTCATTGGGTGGGGAAAGAATACAAACGGAGGAATTTCAGGGCAACAAAGGGTCTCCAAGGGAGACCCCAAGGCCACCATGGACAGAGGGTGCACCATGAGCCTCAGTGGGAAGGGAGGGGGTTTGGCTCTCGGACTTCAACCTCCAGGCTGCTGACATCTGACATTCAAGAAACAATCACAAGGTGAAGCTCGCATACTGGCCAGATGTACTTTCCCTCTGTGAACCCTGAGACTGGTAGACACAGAATTTGGAGGAAGGGTTATTTTGTTTGCCTTGCCCGCATTATTCTTATCTGCTATCACTGTGTATCAATAACATTTGCTTATTAGCTAATAGAAGAAGTTGTGGTTGGTCTGAGGGTTTGGGTCTGCCCAGAACAAGGTACCTGGATCATAAATCCAGTGCCAACAAGCATGAACAAGAGGGGTGGAGGATGCTGTAAGCTCTTCCTAGCCCACAGTTCAGTGGTTAAGACTTTCCTGGGAGGAGGGAGATGTGGATTCAGGCCCCCTTAGGTTCAGTGGTGCAGAAAGCAAGTGCCCAAGTGCCCTACCCACTAGGCTGTTGATCAGAGTGTTGGAGGTCTTCCCTCTCCTCCAAGCATGAGCTTGCTCCAGAAAGTCCCTCCACGTGGCCTTTTTCCATTTAAACAATCAGGAGGTTATGCAGTCTATATGCACTTCCCAGAAGTGCAACAGAGCTTAGCGGGGAGCTAATTAACTTGGGGTTGTTCTGTTTTGCTTCTGAGCATGTGCACTAACCTAAGTCTAGTTGCCTAGGGATTTTTTTTTTAAAGACGAAAACAGAGTTGCATAATGAATCCCAGAATCTCAGTAGTTTTGTGGCTTGTGTGTGGGTGGAATAGGCTCAGCCTTAGTGGTTTTGATGCTTAAACGCCTCCATCTTTAGCTAGATGCAACATAGATGTCTTAGAGTTGGAACAGGGCCTGGGCTGTATGTGTTCACAGAAACAGGCCCTCGTCTGTGAGAGATGCTGCCTTAGGAACGGATGCAAGCTCCAAAGACCCGGACTTTGGACAGAAGAGGAGTGCTTTATATCAGCAAGGCTTTATCTCTGGGTCCCATCTCACATGTGAAGGCAGCGGCTGAGTCTCTGAAATGCTGCGACCTAGTTACCATGGAAAAGTTGTGTATTCTTGGCTTCCTCCTTTTTTTTCCCCGTTTTCACATGATCTGCAGAATTACAGAACAGGACGTCTTTGCTGCTGGGAAGTATAAATATTACTGAGAGATGCTCATTTTCTCTGCGTGTGATGATTATTACCAGAGATATGCAAGAGGACTTCATTACAGAACATTGTCCCTCTTAACGAGCCCTTGGAAGTCTTTTATAGAACGCACCATGAATAAACTTCCTGAGAAGTGATTAGTTTTAACGCTTGGGTGTCTGAGGCTTGCAACATACCTATGGAAATAGAAAGTATCTATGGAGAAGATGGCATACAGTCTCATTCGAGTGGATTGTGTTCGTCTAGATTGTTCCTTGCTGTCCCAGAGGATCTTATCACTGGTTGGTAGGCAGGCTGTCTCATGTACTACAAAGGAAGTTCACATTTTACATGCATTCAATGCCTGGGTGTGCCTCTACGTTGCTTCTGGACACCCTAATTTTCACTGGAGGAGGTCACTATTTACAGGTGTAGGAAGAGACTTTTTTCTTGTTTTATTCCATCTTTAGCTTTCGTCAGGTTATTTCATCCAAGCAGCACTGGTCCCTAAGCAGCCAGTTCTTCTGGCATGAGATGGGAATTGAGATGACATGTTTGATCCTGCAGTACTTCTCATCTCACCTGGAGGGACCCCAATCTCCCAGTGTCCAGGCAGTGTTCAGGGTCAGTCTTAGGATTTCTACACCAACACATCATTCATGTAGATCGCATGAGAGCCATACGCCGGTCAGTGCAATGCAATATGAGGTCAAGACAGCCTGAACTCATTGATCTCCAGCAGAAGGTCCCCTGGGAGTTTTCAACTTGCCAAATGCCATTGAAATGAATGGAAAGACACCCCTCACTACAGGCCAGGGACTGGGTCCAGGTGGGGAAAAAATACGGTTTCCATCTCAAGTGGCCCGCAGGCCATTTTCTGTAATTTTACAGAAGACATACAATAAAAGAGGCTTCAGATGTGGACAACTCCATATCCCTGCTTCAAGAGCACAATTTCTGCTTTCCTAACAATGAGCCCTCAGACCAGTGGATGAATCTGTTATCAGCCTGTGGCAGGCTGAGAAATAATCTCCCACTGGTAGCAACAATAGGTGCTGTATCTCAGGCCAGGTAATGAGGAGTCTTTAAACAGCATCAGCTCGATTTTATTATCCTTTAGTTTTACACTTCCAGCTCCGAATATTCTTATCTTCTTTTTTTTCCCCCCCTACTGCAACTCTCTCTCTTTTCCTCACTTCTGTTCACAAAGAGGAGATAGTAGTTGACCTTTTTCTTTTCTTTCTTCTTTTCTTATTAATCTGAAGCCAGTGTATTAAAATAAGCATGCGTGTCTCCAAACACATACACAGAGCGGCGTAAATATATGCATGAACAATGCAACACAGGAATAGGAACATGGCCAAGCATGTGCGGCATTGAACTTCTCTCAGCCTCCTTGTTGCAACATTTGGATCAAATACGTATGAGAAAATGTATATTTGTCTGGAAAGGAGGCAGGTAAGTACAGACAGGTGCTTATACGGAAGAAGAGAGAAAGGTAGGTGTGTGTGTCTGCAAATATATATATATATATAGACATAAATACTTGTATTGTTTTATGCACACACACCTGTATCTATCTCATATCTGTACATACACTGCTGCAGACTGTGTTTATGGATGTATGTGCTCAGCAGGAGAGATAGACAGACGTGTTTATCATTACCTAGGTGCAGAAATAGGTAGGCGCTCACGTGGTGCACACACTAATAGATGGCCACAGCAATCCCAGCTCTGTGGTTGTATGGAGCTATGTGGAAGGTGGCGAATCTGGATTCAGTCTCCCCACATTTCACCTCCCAGAAACTTTTCTTTATCCTTCCTTTTTTAAAAAAAACTAACTAAATAAATAAATAAATAAAAATAAAAATTGTGCAGCCCTTCCCTCCGCTCGTTCTGAGACCATACGGTGCCTGCTGCTGATTCAGTGAGAGGCATTAAGAGGACTCTTTCAATTTATCCATTTTAAAAGGCATTTCTTATTCCGCTGGGGATTGGCCACGCTTGATAAAGTTCTATTCTTGCAGTCAGAGCTGCTTGGATTTCCTTTCAGGACGTTTTGCGACTCGTTTTCCTTCGCCTGTGCTGTGCAATGCAAAAGGCTCTGAAACATCCCTCAAGCAAAACCCCCAAGATAAACATCCACCTGCACACACAAAGGAGCCAACTCTCCAATGGGGGATGCTGATTGTGATGGGGGAAAGGCACAGAGCAGGGTGAAAAACTCATTTCAAGGTATCAGCCGATGCTTTGCCAGCTCCTAGCTTGGATTTTCCTCACCCGCAGGCCACAGATGAAAGAAGATGCAGGAGGACAGATAGGGAGGGGAGGAGGGGGAGACAAAAGAGCCAGAGTGGAGTTGAACAATAGGAAATTGTGGTGAAAGGAACTCGTTATGAGCTGCCTGCCTTGCTCTGCAGGGATTTGAGGGACAGTGACGGAGTGTTTCGCACAGGAGCCAGACTCTCCTGTCTGCTCGGCTGTTTTTACCATGCCTGAGAATTAGGCTATAAAAAGGTTTGGCCTTGTCTTTATACATGGTCCCAGCCACGCTAGGGAATTATGCTGCAATCCAGGTTAGCGAGGGCAGGCTGAGGGGCTGGGGGAAGGAACGTTTCTGAAAAACCATTAGATGCTATTTTTGCCTGAGATGGTAGGGGGCTGGACTTATTGACCTTGGAGAGCCCTTCTGCTCTTATGTGTGTAATACACTTCCCTATTCAGGTCAAAGGCCTCCTAATCCTAATGGCCCATGGGACGGGAGCGGCTGAGATGCACCATTTTCTGTAGCCAACCGAAAATAAGGGAGCGATGCGGCTGGCATCCTGCGCGACTCTGCAGGATGAGTGACCGGATCCTCATTTACAGCTGAGTTACCTGGGAGCAACCTGTGTTATGAGACCAGAATGATTATTGCACCGGAGTTTATTGCTCTGGGTGCGCCATTTGTGTGCACCTGGGAACGCAGCATGTTGAGATGGGTCGGAGCAGCCCCAGCTGGCAAGGGACCCGGGGATCAGGTTGCCAGCTCGCGGCTTTTCCACCCAGCTCAACGTGCTGCGGAGGGGCTGGCTGGGGCACGAGGGTGCTTCAGTGCAGGGTTAGCCAGCAGGCAGCTCCCCAGTCTGAAGCACCCTCGTGCCCCAGCCAGCTGGGGCAACATCCACACCTGCACTGCCGCAGAGTTTTTTACACCACAGCAGGATAGTACTTGTACTTACAACCCTATTTACAGTACTATCCTGCTGTAGAGTAAATTAGTTTACTTACTAGGGGTGTATGTGTAGATGCAAGACATTTATTGTGCAGCTAATTAGTCTGCTGCGCAGTAAATGCCTCATGTAAACATGCCCCCAGTGTCCCAGAATAGGGCCTGTATAGGTCTGGGCCCAGTTTTGCACATGGAACTATTTGAGCCAAAACATATAGATTTGCATCCACCAAAGCATTTTACCCATTCCCATGGATGCTGGCAATGGATTTTGCTCTGGTTAAAACAACTAAGCTTAAAAAAAAAAAAAAATCCAAACAAGGTTTCACTGGAAATATATTTTATTTTTTTTTAATATTCTTTACATTTTTAGAAGAGCTTGACAACGAACAAAACAAAATCCCTCCTTTTTTGGAACTGTAGGTGAGCTGCAAACATCCATCGTTCAGGCAGCCCTACCCTATTCCACGTCTCCCACTGAGGGTTTGGTTGGAGTCAAAATCAGGCCTCAACTAGACATGGGCTCCCATTTTTACCGAAGTTTCACTGTGTGCTGTTTCTGTTGACATGCAGCAGGGCTCTGACCATGCTGTGTTTATCCAGCAAAGCTGCTGGGTCTTGTCCATGACACCAGGGATAACCCTGGACCACTGTCATTTACTGAGCACCCAGGGAAGCCTGCTCCTGGGTTAAATAGATGCCCCTCTGCCTGATCTGAGCAACTTCTCCCAAGTTCAGGGATATTTGGAAACGTTCTAGAACCACGTGATTTTAGATCACACCTGTTTAACCTCAACTCCCTGGACTATTGCTTTCAAACCTTTGTGCTATCTCATTGCTTATGCTCAAGTAGGTGCACCCTTGATTTCTTCACTCTTACTTCTAGGGGCTGAGCAAGTTAGAGGGGGGTTGCTAGTTGTAGCCGAGTTGGTCTGTCTCTCCCTGTGCTTGAAGAAGGGTGTCTGTGCCGGAAAGCTTGCAAAGAACTATTTTTCTAACTATTTAGTTGCTCTAATAAAAGAGCTCCCATCTACCCGAAGAGCCTTGTCTGAGCAAGTCACGTGGCCTTTCGAGTTCTGGCCTGTGAACTTTGGTAGCTAATGGATGTCGTGGACCCACAGTTTGATTTCCAGTAAACACCTCATTAACCACATGACTGAATTATTTGTAGTAAGAGCTATTTCACAGTCGCTAGCTATATTCATGATGCTAAGCCTGGGCCCATCTAGTAATTACGATACATTGTTCTGATTTGGTGACGAGGGAAAAGGTTGCTGAAGAGGTTATGAGGCATGGTAATTGAAGCCGTGCTCTTCTGTGTCACTGTGGTGGGATTTGCTCTCCATAAAGCAGCTTCTTGATCTCAGCTATACTCATGTGAAGCCAAAGTAACTCCATCGAGGGCAGTGGAGTTATTCCAGGGAAAATGAGCCTACAAGTCTGGTCCCTTTCTCAGTGAACAGGCTCACAGATGTGCAATGCGAACATTCAGATAGCAGCAGCCTGTTGATATTTGAGACCGGTGATAGAGTGGCAAACCTCAAAAGGTTGCATTCAAATGAGCGCCTTGAATTTCCGCTGCTCATCCAGCTGTCTGGGGCGTATAAATCCCTTGAAAATAGGATGTGTGTCTAGCAAAATTTCCAATACTTCCTGCTTCTTGTCAAAGCGGGGGCTGCCGTAGGAGCAGCTGTTATCAGACCAGCAGCCTGCAGTACCAAAATAGCATGGGTGTTCAGCCCAATAAGGTTAGAGTCTGGTTCAGGTCCTTTCCTAGGGCCTGCTTCCACATAAAACTAGTACAGCATATCAGTTGTCCCTGCCTTATAACCTGGGGTCTCTCTCTATCCATTCCTCTAGGTTTCCGTTCTTCACACCACTTTTCTGCGTTACCCTCCACCAGGGCTTCCTGTAGCGCCCTGACCCTTGACCTAGGGGCTTCCTGCCAGAGCCTCCCTGCTCCTGACAGGTCTCAACTGCAGCTGAGAGTTTTCGGCTGCTTTAGAAATGGGTTGCTCTTGAGGCTATCAGTTCATCCATCATGAATTACCTGGCTCCACCTTGTTCCTAATGGGGCTGGTTGACCAGCATCATTCTGGAGAGTCTGTAAGAGCCAGAAGTAACCGGGTACCTGGCGTGAGTGCTATCAGTCCTAGGCATAATCCAGACCCGCGCTTTCTGAAGCTCTTTGTTTCCATGATGTCCTGTTCTGCTGTGAGGCTGGCTTGGGAACCCTGGCAGTGTAGATAAGTTGGTCATCTACCTCCCTGCAGGGCAGCAGATCCGTCCCCTAGGACTGGACATGTCCAGGCTCTTTGACGATGGTTCACAGGTCGCTGACAAGATGGACCCCTGTCCTGAGAGAGGAACTGAAGGCCGTGTGCATTCGCTTGAACAATGTGCAGTGCAGGATTGGGGGGTAATAGGTTTGCCTTGTGCAGCATGTTGATAAGGAACCAGTGTGGTTTTGATTCATGTTTATCAACATTGTTTCATCGGGGGGTGGTTCTTCTATGTACTGTGGGCCCAATTCTCTACTCCCCCTCCTGCAAAATCAGGAAACGGGGTAGCCTTTTCCATCTACTTTGCAAGGCAGCACAAAAGTGCAGGGCAGCAAAGGATCAGGCCCCATGGGATGACATGTGTATGAATGAGAACAGAACTGGGACTGAAGAATGAAGAGGATTGAGGAACTGATGCTTGGGACTCATTTCAGGGCCCTGCTCCACTGCAGGCTTCCTATGTGACCTTGGAGAAATCTCTTAGTGTCTGCGGGGCTCTGTTTTCTGTCCATAAACTGGGCATAACAGCATGTGCCTATCTTGCGGGGGTAGCAAAAAAAGAGGATAAACACAAAAACTGAGGTATTTGGCAATACTGAGATGGGAATCACGTTAAGTTGCTAAAATAGCTAGAACTGGGCTCAGAGACTCCAAAAAGCCTCCCCCCACTCCACATAGAGCAAAACAACCTAGCTGCAAAATTAAATGGGAAAAATAATAACAACGGACAGAGAGAAGAAATATGAAGAGGTGGAAGCAAGGGAGAAGAGATGTTTTTCAGGTGAGGTTTGAAGATAGATATTGAGTCTGTTTTGCTCCAGTTTCATGTCTCAGCTGCTTTCTTCTGCTTGGATCTATCCCAATTTCTCTTCCTCACAGAGGTCTCTTGCTCATCTATATCACTATGATATAAACCTATTTCCCTTCATCTGCATATATGCCTTCATGGCAGAGTGCTGAATGCGCTGATTAATAATCTATTTTAAGAGTCACTTCAGGTATTTGTGGTGGGATTATCAATCTCAGTGCTTCAGCGAGGAATCACTGGTGCATCTCATTGGGTTGGGAGCCAGCCTTGGCTGCTAGCAATGATTTGCTTGGTGAATTCTGATGTGAGATTAGTCAGTTTGAAGCAATCTGCTGCTTTTGCATTGGGCTGGGAAATGTTCTTAGCCCCCTCCTAAAGAATTGCTGTGTACCCAGTAATTGGAAATGAACCAGCCCCTCATGCCCTTGCTGCGAAAATCTGGCCTGGTCAGAGAAACTTCAGCCACTCTCCCTTCAGTACAGGGTAATTACTATAGCCTGCCCCAGCCCACTTATGCCTTTCAACCTGAGTCCTCGTGCCCACAAAGGCATTTAATCGGTTTAACTAAAATCAGTACAAAAAATAAAGGGTTAGCTTCCCAAGCCAAGCTGATATAAGAGAGGTTTAAATTGAGTTAGAGCATTTCCAGGCAGGACTTTCAATGGCCTAATGAAATCTGTTTAAAGATAAACCATTAGTTAAACCAATGCAGCCTTGGATCTTAAGCATTGCCTTTGCTGCAAAAAGCACTGTGGTTTTATATTGGGTTTTTATGTTGTGGTAAAGCTCAGGAGGATATTGGGTCTATGCGGACCAGCTACATCAAGGTAAAAACTCTGTGCGCCTCATCTCTGCTCAGATGTTAAATCAAGAGTGATCTCTTCCCTTAGCTATTTCAGTGCAAAACCACCTCTCTTTCTGCAATGAAGACAAAGTTCATGACTCAAGGTCCGATGCCCCCAGGGCTTTTGCCACCATTACAATCTTGCAAGACTGGTGTCAAGTGCTACCAAATTGGAAGGCTCTACTCACTCACTCACCTCTGGGAGCTGCCTTCACACTTGCTCTGCAAAGGTGTCAATAACTGCAGAGCAGGGAAAGGTCAGTCTACAGGATCTCTGTCCTTAACACTTCCAGCAAGACTCCTCCCAGACAGCCCTTCCTTGAAGCAGTCAGCTGCTCCCTGCTCACCCCCCCATGGGTGACTGGTGCCTCCTGAAACTGGGGGGGGCACAATTTGTGGGCAACAGCGGTGGGGTGGTGAGCAGTGACCATCTGCAGAAGCCAGTGGTGGAACCAGGGGGTGGGGCAGGGGTGGTGACCACCCACCGAAGCTAGTGGCGGGGGTGGGGGGCAACTGCATGCAGAAGCCGGCATTGGTATTGGTGTTGGTGGGGAGCGGGGGCGGTGGTGAGCAGCAAACTGCCCACAGAAGCCGGCTGCCAATCTCAGGGGGGGCACTTGCTCCCCCCTGTGCCTCCCCTACCAGTCTCCTATGCCACCCCCAGCTTTTTTCTAAACTCCAGCCAGGATGCACACTTTTGTGTAGGCACAGCAATGTGCCCAGATACCAAAGGAATGCTGACTTCTGGGACATGAGTGTTTTGTGGGTAGGTGGGTGTTGGTTGTAGCCACGCTTGTCTAAGGACATAGGCACATAAGGTTCTTTGGATAAATGTGATATCTTTTATTAGACCAACTAAATAGTTGGAAAAATTGTTCTTTGCAAGCTTTTGGGCACAAACGCCCTTCTTCAGGCATAGGGAGAATCTGCTGTTGTTTTGTGTTCTTCTGGATGGAGTAGAAGCCAATATGCAAAATTTAGGTCTGAGGAAAATGCAAATGCATGGCAGTGTGAATCAGAGGCCATAGGAGACAATAGGTGTGAGACAGGTAGGTGAGGGGGGGAAGCGGGGAAATGTTGACCTGGTGATAGAATGTAGCTGGTAAAATGTAAAGAAGTTACCTGGGGTTATCAAATGGTAGACAGATTGTAATCCAATGTCTATATTTAGTCCATGATCTTTTATATCCAGTAGATTTATGAAGTGAAGTTCATACGCTCATCTATGAGAGGTGTTTTGTAAATTCCCTTTGAGGATTAGAACTGAGAGACTGGAGAGAGAGTGGTTGTCTTGGGAGAAGTGTGCACCCACAGATTGTTGAGCATTTTTGTCTTTGATCAATTTTCAGTGTGCATTCATTCTGGTATGCAGTAGGGCTGTGCAAAGCTTCGGGTGGTGATTTGATTCGGAGGAGATTTGGCACAATTTGGTGGCCAAACCTCCGAATCCAAATCAAATCAGATGACCAATTAAAACATCTTTGGAATTAAAATCTTTTGAAAAGATATGGAGAGCTTTGATGATTCGGACAGTCCCCGGTGGCTGCAGCAGGGAGCTGCAGCCAACTCCGAGCTGCTAAGTACTGGGCCCTTTAAAGAAAAGGCCCAGTGCTCACCAGGTGCTGCCAGGCAGGATGGGGTGATCCCTGCTGCCCCCCACTGCCCCATGTTGCATGGGGGGCTCTGCATGAACCCGACGATGCGTCCCACAGTTCCTCCCATGGCTTCCCCACTTAACACAGCTCCAGCCTTTTAAGAAAAAAAAACAAACAAGAAAAGTCTCGGGACTCACCGCTCCTGCAGCAGCCTCAGGACTTTGGGGGACTCATGCAGAGCCCCCCTCATGGTGTGCAGCAGGGGGCAGCAGGGATCACCCCCCTGCCCAGCAGCACCTGGTGAGTTGTGGCTTTTTTTTTTAAACAAGTGCCGGGAGCTGGGGTAGGCGGGCAGCCATTGCTGGGTTGGGGGGGATGGTCCTGGCTGATTCTGAGATTCGGCAGCAACCGAATCTCCAAATCAGATTCAACCAAATCAATTCAGGACAATGAGTCGAATCACCGAATCAAATCACTGTCCTCTGAATCAGCCGAATCCAAATCTGAAGTGAATACTAGCTGCTTCACACAGGCCTAGTATGCAGTTGTTGTTTGGTTTCTCCTCCATATTTCCCATCAGGGCATTTAGTGCACTGGATGAGCTATATTACATTTCTGGAGGTGCAAGTGTAAGATCCAGGAAAGGTGATGGTTCTGTTGTGGGGTGTAGTTATTGTGGGAGTGGTGAAGATATGCTGGCAGGTTTTACATTTCTTGTCCCAGCATGGTCTGGATCCATTTGGGCTAAGTACAGACAGTCAAAAAGCCCAAGGCTGAATTGATTCAGTCTTTGCAGGTTAGTCTAAGCTGCAAAGATTGAACCAGTAAGCAAATGAACAATCATTCACTTTTGATTCAGGAAATGCAGCCACATGCCTCAAGCAAGAAGCCTGGTGGGGTGAGCAGGGTGGCACTGGAGCACAGCTCTCTGGCACATAGCCAGCATGGGCTGTGTGTTTACTTCCTCTTCTTGCTGCCCCCGAGGTCTCTGGGATTTGCAGTCCAGACTCATAGCAGCAGGGCTCTGCAGGCTTACAAGTCACTTCCTCTTCCTGCTTCCAGCTTCCTCTGGGATTTGTAGTTCGCAGTCGCAGCCAGCACTAAGTAAGCAGGGCAAGGTAGCTCTGTACTTAGGGGAAGGGAAGTTTAAGACCCCAGCACTGCCTTGGGGGAGCCCTCACTGCTTCAGCTAGGGAGCCAGGAGGGGGGGCCAGCATTGCTCTCTGGAGCAGACAGCCCAGCCCAGCCCAGCCCAGGGCTGGAAAGCATGTGGGATGCTGAGGAACTCTGATTTAACTTGAAACAGGAAGGGGTCTGGGCCAGAAGTTTTATAAACCAGTTTGACCTAAATCAGTTAAATCTGATACTACATTCAACCAGGTTTATCTTAAACCAGTTTGAGCCATTCTGAAACTGGTTTATGTGCACTGAACTCCTATTCTGTTACAGATTTGGACCAGTTTCTGATCACTCAAACCAGTTAGTGTGTAACTTCTGTCCCTAGCCTTGGTGTGTTCTGTGGGCATGTTGGTTTTACTCCTTTGTAGTTAAACATTTGCAGATAGAATTGACATGGATCTCAGATCTTCCTGTACACTTACTCTTTGCTGATGTGCTACCTTTAAGCTTCAGTGATCATTGCTCTTTTATCTCCGATGGCTTAAGCGTATACTGGACTTTTGCTTCTGCTTTGCATGCTATATCGAGTCTCTGTTGACTAGAAAGTGGTTGCCAGAGGATCAGAATTGGACATATGTTCTTAAAGCTGGAGTCACTGGTTGTACTGCTTGGAGAAGATGCTCTTTGGCCTGCTGTCTCTAGCAGGCTGCCTTCCAGTCCTATACCTTCACGATCTTTCTGTGGGTTCCTTGAGGTTTCAGCATTTTATTTCCTTCACAGGTTGCAAATAATCTGTTTCTTGAGCTGCCGTAGTTTGGCTGGAGTGGAGTCCCTCAAGTGTTGTACCACCTTAACTTGAGAGAAGGTGATGGCTTTGGGGGAAGGGACCTGAATACAGATCCTGTGCAAAATAAATGAGTGCAGCTCATTGCATAGCTGGATGGACTGAACTGTTTCACTAAGCCACAGTAGTCACTAACAGGGAAGCCAGTTTTAGGTCTGCCTACATTAAAAACATCTGCACTGTTATGATTTATGCTAGTGTGCACTCCTAATGCAGTTGTCTCAGCTGCACAGCACGGGCCTTATACTGGTTCATCTCAATTTGGCAATTTACTTAATATATCAAGGCCATAGGAGAGGGGCCAAGGATTATCTGAACTACGGGGACTGAATTCTCTTCCTTAAGGTCCTGTTTACACTCAAGAAACATTTTAATTTCAGCTCCACTTGTGTTAACAATGCTGGAAATCCTGGTATAGAGAGACCACCTGTTACTCAGCTCTTTAAATGTTACGTCAATTAGACCCACTCTCAACAGGATTAGATGACACAATGATTAAAAACACAATGGCAGCTGGAAGCCCATCTATGCTAGGGCTACAAACATTTACAAATACTGGCTGTGCCACACTGGTGTTGGCAGCAGTGGGCTATTGTAATGTATCTTCAGTGCTCAAGGGTCTAAAAGTCACTGGGTTGGGAAGTGGCCAGGGTGGGACAGCGGGAAGCTGGCACATTTGCCGTATTGGGCAGTACCTGGACTATTTGGATGCAGATATAGACTTGGGTTTGGAGGCTGCCTGAAAGCCAAACTACTTAAAGTGGATGGAAGGCATATGCTTGCAGAAAAAGCTGGGAGCCACTCACTGCTCTTCTTCCTGGTTCCCCCCACAGAGGATTTCCAACTCACCCTCCATTTCACGTGACTTTGAAGAGCTTTTTTCTGGGTCACTCTGTTCTCTTCCCTATATGCACCCATTACCGTGGCACGGCACCCATCACCGTGGCTCTGGAACCCCGTTTACTAGCCCATTAAGCAACAGAACCAACATGCACCCTACATAGGCTTTTGTTCTCCTTTCTTATGTCCTTGCTTCAAAGTGGAAACTGAGTTGTTGAGCTTTTTAAAGGGGTGCAGGAATGGGCCCCATGTGATCTGGATTTGAGTCTTCCCTGTACAGACGTATGTACTCTGAGAGCTTAAGTGGGACTGACATGGCTCTGTTCTGCGCCAAGATGAGTTTCACACTCTGTGCATGAGTAACGAGTGTCAGACTCATCAGACATATGAGCACAAGACTGGACAGTGCCTCTTGACCTATCCAACCCCATTCCCTGCGTTCTCAGGAAAATATTCACCAGCACGGACAGGGACATGCCTAGTTAACATATGTTCACTGGATCCCAGCAAGAGGACTGTGCCCCACACCATGAAAGCAACTTTCCTTTAGTAGCAAATTCACGTCAGCAAATACATTCTGGTGCATCCAAAATAAGGCGCTCCTTATTCCTTTGTAGTTCACGTCTTCCACTGTAGTTAAAAATCCATGTCTCATCTGAGGGCTCTCAGTCATTATCCACCTCTCATTTGGCACATGCCTGGCTGTGTAACCCTGGGAAGATCTATGCTGTCTCACCACTGCATAGTCCTCCTTTGTCTCAGCCACTGATTAATAGTAATGGGCTTGCTTACTTGATGGGAGAGCGTTGCCATTCCAGGGTTTTAATTGTTAAAACTCTGTGGAAAACAACACTCTAGGAAAAGAAAACCACTGCTCTGCCCAAGAGGCTGAAAGGAAACAGAGGCAAGGAGGCACAGGGAACGTGGCAGTGCCCTGACCAAGCGTGCTGAAGGCACGCAAGTGTGAAGAACTGAAAGTGGTGACCTGGAAAGCGAGCTCAGATTAAGCAGAGGGCATGGTGCCAGGATGAGCCCAGTCCTTGTCTCCTTTCCCAGTGTGGGTCAGGGGTGTGAAGGCCCACTCATTGCAGCCAGTGTGCCCAGAGGCAGCCCCTCATTTCTGGGAGGTACTGGCAGGGGAAGGGTCTGACGCAGCAGGAGGCTCCTGCAATGAGGAACGACAGGCAGGAGATGCAGTCCATTTTTTACAGGGCTTTGCGGAAAGGGATTGTGATGAATGTCCCGGAGAGACAGACCCACCAGCAGGCTTCGAACACATTTTTTTTCGAGCTCACATGTCGCGCCACAGCGTGCACTTCATCCTGATCACCAGCAGGAGCAGGACTCGGCCCTCCCTCATTTGGCGGGGGGCTGAGGTGGGTTCTGAGCCTGGGCTTCCTCCTTACGCTGCCTGGTTCTCTCTGACACCCTCCTTATTACACACAGCCCTTCCCTAAATCTCCCTTACCAGTCCTGTACCCCTGCCCCAGCCTATTACCATCTGCTCCCCCCCCGCCGTGGTTTCCTGGGCCATCATTCCCTCCCACATCCAGTACAGCTCAGAGGCTTCAAAAGGCACTGGGAAAATCCGGGAGCATTTCCATCCTGTGCTGCAGCTGCAGTTGTGCTCTGCAGCTTGGCATAGCACTGAGGAGCAGTGCCAGGACAAGTCTGATCTGCTAGTGCCTTGCACCAAAAGAGTGCCTTACATTTCCATTCAGGCTTCATCCGGTCCACCACGGCTCAGAATTAGGAGGTGCGATGCTGTGGTGCTGAGCAGCCCCTTCCTCCATTGGGATGTGCTTGCGAGGAGCTGGAGCTGGCTTGCTGCAGTCATGCACTGCGGTGAAGTTCAGCCACACCAGAAAAGCCTGCCTGGGGGAAGAAGAAGGCAATATCCCTTCTGGACCCTGCATCCAACTGCAGGCTCAGCTCAGCTCTTAGAGGAGGAGATGAAGCCGGTGCTATGTGCTGCTGCCCCCTCGTGGGTGGAAAATGTCCATCGTGGTATGCTCTGCTTCTGAACGTGCAAAACTGCTCCCTCCTGTCCAGGGGATGGGACCCAATGGTCCCTTTCTCAGCACTGCACTTAGCTGACAACCCTGGAGGCCTGGCATGGGGAAGCCCAAGATCTGGTACAGCAACTTGGTTTGACAAAATGCAGACATCTGCAGGGAAGTCGACCATTTCCAGGGGCAGCAGCACAAGTCGGCGGGGGCGTCCCCCTTGTATTGCACCACTCCCCCGGTTCAAGGGTTGCCCACATCAGCCTCAGCTTCAAAAAGCTCACATCTGTACTGTGCACTGGTTGAAGGCTCTGAGTTGAGTTCATCCATAGCCCCAAAATAGATCCAGGGATGTGTCCCTTAGGCAAGTCTGACCAAGCGCCATGCAAAGAAGATCGTCCAGTGGCTGAAGTGAACGGAGCTCTTACGCTGTCCCTTCTGATGCCACCATACAGGGTATGGTTGGGACACCACTATTTACAGCTCTGCCCATTCCCTGTTGGTGCTATTAGCATAGCACAGGGTACACCAGCCTGGAGGCTGCTCTAGTTTACACCTGAGACTGGCTACACATCACAGCTGCTGGATCAAAGATGTGCAGAAGCCAAGATCTCCACCTCCTTTGGGCTCCTCTTGACTTGGGGTTTGGGTTCCTCGCTTGTAGCAAAGGATTTGGCCTCAACCTGTTTTTTGTATGAATTGTGTCTGGGACCACCTACCAGGAGCAGAGTCCCAGGACCTCTAAATAGGTGAGGCAGAAGATAGGGGAAAGAGGATATTATCCTCCCTGTCAAGGGAACAGAGACGGGAGGAGCAGGTGACTTGTCTGAAATGACACCGTTTAGCAGAGCCAAAGTTTGCAGAGTCTTAGGTTATGAGACATCTCCTATAAACATGTACCCTAGTAGTGCAGCACAGCTGTGACTGGGGCATGAATCTCTCCCTAATCTTATTTGCTCCTCTTCTGTCTGATCTTGCCTCCCCTCATTTCCCTTCTCTTTCTAATGGGTCCATCACTATTGTATCGAGGCACAAGGGGCTTTTTCTTTTACCTCTCCCCTAACATGCCCAGATAATTCTGAGCAAACTGGAAACAAATTTATTTTTCTAGAAGGAAACCCTGTTTAAGGAAGCCAAGAGCACATTTAATTCTGGCCCAGGAGACGGCGTCTCATTGTCCTATCGATGAATTGCTCACGACGCCTAATTTTGCTTTCCGTAATTAGCACAAGTGCATCCTTCTCTTTTTTTCCCCTTCTTTTACCCGCCCCCCTCACCCCCGCTTTCTTTTCACGATGTCATTGGTAATTCTGAGAAGTTAATACCTGATTAGTAAATATGATGATAAAAGAGTTCTAGCTGCACAGAGGCCTCCATTTACAATCCGCCTGTGATTGAAAAATTACGTTCAGTTCAGTAATAATTGATGAAAATGGGCTCCCTTCTTCTGCAGCTGATTTGCTTTGTAATTGTGATTTAATAATGTAAATATCACTTGTTTTCTTCTGAAGATGAATTGCCTTCTGATTTGTTCAGCATGCAGTTCTGGGCCTGCCAGTTTCCATCCTAACTGAGGAACAACGGGCTTGCCTACAAAGGACTCTGGGACAGCAGAATAATTAGGCAAATCCGTGGTGATTAATTGGATATAGGGTGGTTTGTAACTTTAAAAGCACTGGGTGGGCAGGCTGGAGACACGTCTCCCCCCCAGAATGAGCTCTGCAAAAAGGCACGGGATCTCATAGGGTACCCTACCCCCTAGTCCCAATATAGCAGTTTCCATACAGAGGTATGGAGGTGATCAGGGTCAGGCCTTTTACCTACAATTGGGAAAATAAGGTAGAACCAGAGGAAGTGACTCACTGAGGGGAAGCTAGCTGGCCCAGGGCAAAACCCTGAAGAGAACCAGGGGCCCACCCCATCTGTATCCATTGGCCCACGCTGCCTCCCCACCGGTGCTGTTGTGCACTTTGTAAGCGGCAGATTGTGCCCTGCCCTTATGCTGAGGTGCTGTGAGTCTCCTGGGGTCTTTCCCCACACCCCCTATGCATCTTTTCAAGGCTGGCACCATGGTATAGTATGCCCAGGATACGGGATCTCTGCTATATCTGTTGTGCCAGGTCAGGGCAGCTCATGCCGCACCTGCCCACATGTAGCCGAATCCAGCTGCACCATCAGTCCATCCTTTCTGGGCTGGTTCCTCCCTTACCTACGGAGTTAGCATGCAGGGAGGACTCGGCCCTGTTTGAATAAAGAGGTGCTTTCCAAAAGCAAGGCCCCTCTGCTGCCACAAGCAGCCACCTGCCCGAATGCTGATCTGGGCTGGACACCTGCGGGTCGGGTCGTATCCGGTGACATGACCGTGTTCGAGGTTTCTGATGAACTGTAGAAAGTAATGTCAGTCACCAAAGCAAACACGCCAGTGCTGCTGCCGCCGCTCGTGGGTGTTTTGGCTGGGAGCTAATACAGGTAATTTAAAGATATTAACGAACATTGTTAATTAGCCTCATTATCATACGGTGAGGGCTAATGTGCAGACAGATAATCTTGCCATGTCAAAGTGTCTCCAATAAAAACCCTGCAGGATTGGGGAGAAGTAGACTGATGCGCTCAGCAGTGGAGGACGTGTCAGGACGTCCTTTCCAAAGGGGATACACTGGGAGAAGATCCTCTCAGCCTGGAGGGTTGGAGGAAGAGAGTCCATCTGAGCCAGATCTGCAAGAGGAAACAGCTGCTGGTGATTCTAAAAGAAAGGGAAGGGGCAGAGTTTTCCCGTCCAAACCAGCCAGTCTTTGCTATCTTCAGCAATGATCCGAGTCAACTACTACACTGGTCATGTTAGCATCCTTCCCGTCTGTATATATTTGTGGCCCACACCAAACCCATCCATACTGTACAACTTATTTCTTGAGCATGGTACTCAGGCATACCTCAGGTTCCTTGGTGAAGCTTTTCCAGGAATCAGTCTGCAAACAACTTCTCTCTCTGCCCTGGCCGCGCTCTACTTTTTGGCCAGTGGAGGGAGGAAGTGGGAGGCAGAAGAAGTGGGAATCTGGGGCAAGCATTGTGGGATTGCTGCTTGCTGACTTCCTGTGGTCAAGGCTGGCCTGCTGGGGTGAGTTAGCACATTGTAGTTTGGGGCAGATGGAGGCAGGTGTTGACCTCGAACTTGGAGCGTCAAGACCTCCCTGCCCTTTGGGAGACGTGTCTGTTTTTGAAGCACCTCTTAGCCCTACGTGCCTCTTGGTCACCAGGTGGAGTTAAAGAGGTCTGTTTTGCCCCAAACTTAATATTAGTATTGCTGACGGCTGGGGTGTGTGGGCTTCAGGGGACCTTAACATCAACCCTACATACCCTTCGTGGCCACTACACAGAGAGAGTGAGGGACCTGATGGTACTGTTCCCTGGTTTTGGAGACCTTGGTGTCTAGGGGACAAGGGTCAGGGCTCTTCACGCAGCTCCATGCGGCTGACAATGATTTCTGCCCTAATCGTAGCTGTATCTGTTCAGCACCTGGATCAGTTATGCTGTCCCCTGGTTTCCCGCATGGTCCAGAGCCAGGGCGGAGCAGCGATCTGCTGCCCCAGTGGATCGTAGTCTGCCCTGGCTCCAGATGACACCAGCCCCAGAGCAGCTCCCTGCCCAGCAGCCCACCCTGCTTGGTTGGGTCTACATGGAAACCCAGCCTTGTGCTCTCATGGTCCCACCCCTCCTGGAAACCAGCTGCAGTGACATGGGCAGGGGCTGCTGGGAAATGGAGTCCTTCCACGGCTGAACCCAACCTGCGGGCTGGACGTTGCCCACCCCTGCTATAAGGGGTGCCATGGAAGGCCAGTTGAAACTTGGCAGACAAAATTCTCCATCGATCCAACCCTGGTTGCTTTGCGGGGTTGCACTGGTGAATCCGGGCGACTTTAGCCCTGCCAGTTTTGCTTAGCTATAAGGACTGAAGGTTGGGTTGTATATAGTACAGCTGCTGCTTTTGATACAGTCTTAGTGCAGTAACCTAAGGCTCTCAGAAAACTGAGGATCCACCCTGGCAACCTTTTTTTTTTTTTTTTTTTTTTTTTTTT
>NW_005842611.1:670485-712492 GCF_000455745.1 Alligator sinensis
TTTTTTTTTTTTTTTTTTTTGCAGCATCTACTGCTCAGCCAGAGCCACTCAAAAATGGCCAGCTGACCTTCCAGATCCACACAGATCATGTGCCATCTGGGCCTATTAATCAGGACCAGCATCTCTCCCAGCTGCGTTGCCCCTTCCTCTCTCTCCCTGTGTTGATTCGGGGTTTAGGATATTTCTGGCTGCTTCCTGTTTCCACACGGCTGGATGGAAAGGTCATACAGATGTAATTAATCTGCAATACCAGGGCAGCATTGCCAAAACAGATTTTGCAGTTATGTTGAAAGTTTCATTCTAGTGCTTTATTTAATACTCACAACACTCTGGTGCATTAGATCATTAACAGTATCCCAGATGGAGGATTGCCTTCTAGAGAAGTTAACCCATGTTTCCAAGTCCAACCAGCAAGGCCGAGAGAGCTGGGCCTGGAACCGCGGAGCCCAGACGCACAGAGAGCACCTCTAGCCCATTGCAAAGGACTGGGGACACCCAGTGGTTAATGGGACACAATCCTCTCCCTCTTTGGACATGCAGAAATATAACACACCTGCCAGATCTGTTGGCTTCCAGGTGGCGATAAGAGGTTGATTTTGACCTACAGTGCATCAATCTATTTGTGGCCATTATTAATGACATCGTTGCAGTAGTGCCTCCAAGCCCCAGTCACAGCCGAGGCCTCCAAGTGATAGGTCCCCTACAAACAGAATAAAAAGATGGTCTCTGTCCCAAAGGAGCTTTGAGTATAAGTAAATGGTTGGGAATGAACTGCTTAAGAAACTGTCCTTCAACTGCATCCTCCAGGCCCCACATGCCATTGCCATGGTTATTGCTGTCTGGGGCTTTTGAGCTCTGTCATCTGCATTATGAAAGTGAGGAGCCATTTGGGGCTGGGGAGGAGCTTCCTAGGGGTGAAACGTCCTCTGGCCCCCCAGGTCCAGCTGTGTTGACCTCCTGAGCATGCCACAAAGCCCCATCTGTTTGTGTATCCAAGGCAGGAGGCTAGGGCAGAGTGTTTGTGGAAGTACTTAAGTTTGTGGGGGCAGGGGGTGAGTGATGATGATGAGGTCTTTGTGTCCTAGGACTGAAAATCCCCTCATTGCAGGATGAGCTGCTCCCTCCTCATTACTGCCGTGACCTTGTCATTTAGCTACGTGCCGAGGTCGGACGGAGAGGGAGGGAGCCAGGCCCCTCGGGGGCAGAGGCCCGGGTGGGTGTGTGGGAGCGAAGGAAGCCACGCAGAGACTCTGCCGTCAGAGTCTTCCCCCCTCAGCCCAAATGCAAGACAAAGAGCTTCATATCACTCTGCCAGCCAGCAAGGCGCTGACCCCAGGGCGCTTTCTCCAAACCAGAATGACTTCAGCACAATCGAATTGCTTGTATTAATTAAGGCAAAAGGAAACAGTGGGTTTATCACACTTTCCATTAACTCCAGGCAGCAGCAAAGCCTCCCAAATTGCAGCTCCCGACAAGGACGAAATGCATTGCTGTGCCCATGCCCATGCCCAGCAAGGGGAGCCAGCTCCTCTGGGACAACTATTGATTTTCCAAAGGAGGGCACAAGGGAGAGGACCTTAGAGGGTGCTTTCTTCTGGTCCCTGCCCTCTCTGAGGCTTACACACTGCCCCACTCCCTTCCTGACTGCCACTTCCTTGTCCCCATGACTGCCCCTTTGCCCCCAGCTCTTTCTTCATATCCGCCCTATTCTCACACCCCTGGTTGGGGCCATGCTAGCTGCATCCACCCAAAGGATCATCTGCTTCCAGCCAGGTGAGGCCAGCTCACCTCAACATCAGCAATCAAGACCAGGGTCTATCTATACCAAGCCCCGAATGGCACCTGTCTCTGGAGGACGTCCTGAGTGAGGCTCGATGCCACCACGTGAGCTTCTGCCAGATCCTGCCCAGCTCCAGAGCAGTGCTGAGGAAAGGGGGTCTCTGAGCTTCATCTTCTTGGTTGTGCTCAGAAATTGGGCGAGTCCCAGAGATCCCGCTCACCTTGTGTGCTGAAAAGCCTCTGGTGGGCAAACGGTTCAAGCTCGAGCCTTAGGTCTTAGTGGGTCCGGGGGACACGTAACTTCTGTTTTTCCAAGTTTCTGCTTCTTGTCAACTGCTAGTGAGGCAGGAGCCAGCCTTTCGCTGCGAGGTGCTGAGCAGCACATGCCGGTACCCTTTGCCGCTCAGTCGGATGCAGGGTGCATGGCTCCCGCACGCCGGCTACTCTGCCGGGGAGGCTCCTGGCTCCAGAGCGACCCCCACGTCACATAATTGATGGCGCCGTGTCTGTCACGCAGGCTCTTTCTGAAAGTACCATTTGTATCCTTGTAGATCCTTATCTCTCTAATGTAGCGAGCCCGGCTTATCTCTCTCGCCAAGGCCCCTTCTCCACAGGAAGAAATCACCTTGGTTATTTATGTATTTCTGTCGCCAGCTCGTTGCATCCATTTTCTTCTGCTCTCAATCATCTTTTATAGAGATCACCTGGAGGATAGACGGGGTCCATAATGGTCCTGGGATTATGGGATTATTACAAGGAAGACTCATTAACGAAGCTCCGTCGTCATATGTCCACTTTATTTTTTCCTCTCTCCCCCACCCGATGCTCTGTGCATTACAGTTTCAGGGAGTCTTTTTTTTCTTCCGAGCCAAAAAAGCTTTGTTGTCAATGCTGTTGTTTCCTGTCTGAAAGCACTCAGCAGTTCTGGTGTTACCGACGGCAGGGTTGCTTGGACTTGTAGCAATAGTGGCTTTCACTTTTGTGACTTGCATGTTGCAGCATCGGGAAATGATTTTCCGGCGCTCGCTTATGCTTTGATCCTTACACGCTAATTGGGACAGGCCCAGTTAGCCTCTGGATGGTGATATTAGTTCAATAGCTTCTCATCACCGTCCTCAGCAGACACGTCTCTATAGCACCAAATGCCACCAACCAGTTTTGCAGAACTGCTTTTAGAAAAGCTCTGGAAGCAAATTAGCAGTCGGGTGCTGCAATTCAAGGCTCAGGTGCATTGGCAGAGCTGTCTGAACAGGACTGAAATAGCAGAGGATGCTGAGATCAGGACTGAGACTGCGTCAATAGAGCTCGCTGTAGGATCAGGGCTGGAATAGCAGGTGTTGCAGGTCAGAAATTGAAGTGCATTGACAGAGCTGCATGTGTGAATCCCTGGGCTACAATATTTTGGGTGACAACAGAACAAGACCGTAAAGGTTCTGTCAAAAGTGAATTTAGGAAGCAGGGAGTGCTGCAAATGAGGGCTGAAGTGAATTGGCAGAGCTCTGTGCTTGTGTGTTATCACAGGAATAGCAGGGCGTATTTTGGCTCCGGCACGGAGGAAGTTGGCGAAGAAAGAACAAGCTTTATCTGCTCTTTACTTCATGTTCACAAACTTTCAAATCTATTGGTATCAACAAATGAGACTCCAACAACGGACTGTTTTATTGTACATGCTTGTCTACTTACCTAGTGGGTAGCCATGAACACCTATAGAGAAACCCTCTTTGGCTGGAGTAAAGGGAGTGTTTCAACCAGCATCCATTCTTCAGGTTTCCACTGTCTGAGCAGAGCAAAGCTGCAGCTAGAATAGCAGCACTCCCTGCGATTTGTCTCCACGGGACTGCCTTTTCGCGAGTCTGAAGGCTGAGCAGAGCTGCCCATGGCAGAGCAGAGGGAGCACAGCCATGGGAATGAGCCACGTGGAGAGCACCGAGAAAACAGAGTGGTTGTTGGTTGCTGCTGTTGCTTCTAGGTCAGCAGGAGATTAGGAATGGAGAGGGGGGAAAAGGAACTGTCGCTCCCCTCCGTCCTTGGAGCCGCAAGATGCAAGAAGGCAAAAGGATTCGAGCTGCAGCAGGCTGTCAGCTACCTGGGGTAGCTGATGGCCCTCTGGAAGTGGAAGCTGCACAGCACCATGTGCATCTGGGCGTTACATCCATGGGCAATGCTGTTTTGTCCTCAGCACTCTCATGAATGGCCACACCGGGGCATCAGCTTAAGTATTACGTGACTCTCCCCGAGTGTTTCATCAGCACAAAGGAACTTAGCAAATTTGAGAGCCTGTTACTAGAACCCAGGGCCATTCGGAAAGCCGAGCAGCAGGGCATCTTCTACAACACAGCGCGACACGTATTTAGATCATAAGCTCGTCAGAGAAGAGCCTACTTCCCTGCGTGTCTGAACAGTGCCTTGCTTGGTCCCGAAGTGCTATCGTAATAAATAAGATTAATAATAATAATAACAACTATAACCACACTGGCATTAGGGGTGAGTACAGTATCAACCTTTAGCCTGTAAAGACTGGGTGATAAACATCACACAATGAGTGGCGTTTGCTGTTCTCCAATAATTTACAGTATTGCTACTATGGACCGTTTCCTTGGTATAAATGCTGCAAATAAGTCATGTCACCATTACAGCGGAATCCGTCCTCCTCTCTGTAATGTGTGGAGAGGTGCCTGCATAAATCCTTATGTGCCCAGCAGAATACGTTTCTTTCTTTATAGCACTTTACCACGGTTTGCGGTGTCGCCTTCCAAGAGCCCCGGGTGGGCAAAAGGACAATGTCATTATCGTAGATCCTGGTTTTTCTCTGTTTAAAAATCGCAAATTCTCGGCTTAACCCCCGCCAAAATCCACAATTAAAATGAAACACCACTATATATATATATATATATATAATTTTATAATTTTAAAGCAATTTGGAGGCCTACCAATACCTCAGTCACTATAGTAAAATACGTTCTGAATACCTATTCATTTTGGCATTTGATTTTGGGTTTTTTATCATGAAAAATTAGAGCTCTCCCTGCCCGCTTTGCTCACCAGGACCTGGGTCTAGCTGCAGCTGTCCCCCACTGCTGGTTTGTGATGCTGAGGAGCCATGATATGCCAGTGCCCTGCCCGTGCCATTGCTCCTCACTCCTGACCCACAACCCCCCTCCCCCCAGCCCTGCCAAAGGGGGCCCCCAGTTGCCAGGGCTATGGGGCCAGAGACCCAGGGCTGCAGCCCACTGCCCCCCACAGCCGAGCCTGAGCCCCAGCTGCCACCCCCACAGAGCACAGACCCTGGCTCCCCCTCCCCCAAGGCGGGGGCACAGCTGGAGTGGAGCCCATTGCGGGGGAATGGGCGTGGGCTGCCCGCTGCGGGCTCGGGCTCCCTGTCCTGCTGCCCTCTCCCTGGGGCCTCTGCAGCCCAGCAGGCAGAACACACCGCAGCAGGGCTGGGCAGGGAAGCTTGATGCCACCGCTGTGAGTCCCATGCCACCATGGCGAGATGCCCCCTGCCCACCCGGCAGCAGCAGGGGTGGTGATGCAGAGTTGTTCCCCTCGCTGCTGCCATGTAAACAAAGCCTTTCTGAATGCCAGGCTGCAAGGAGACACTGTGCCCTCAGGATCAGTAACACTAACTCTTGTCTTTCTGGTTTACATTTTAAGTTAGACTAAATTGTGTATGCTGTGTTTTACTGGGCTGTATCTTAGCTTAGGCAAAGATTTTTGGTAGCTCCCTGTTGTATGCTTTGCAAATTGCTGGGTTCAATACCTTGCTTCAGAGAAAGGACTTTTTCCCCATCCCCTGTGTGCTAGCCCCGGCTGGTGCCTGGCCATACCCCCTCCACTCTAGCAGGGAGGTGAGCACCTTGGAGGGCGTCTCGCTTCCCTCCCCTTTGACAGGCATGGCATGCTCTAGCACCCCAAGCATCTGGCTTGAGCCACTGCAGGCACATGCCTGCATTACCTGGTTTAACAGAGCATGTCTGTCCCACTAGTAATCAGTTTAAACTGTGCGGCTTAGACTAACCTGCAAAGAGTGAATCAATTCAGGCTTGGGCTTTTTGAATGTCTGTCCATAGCTTTAAACTGTTTGTGTGGTTCCCCTTAGCAAAACAAAAGTTGAGAGGAGATACAGTTGCTCTTTGCAATGCGTCTTGAGGTAGATATGATTTCTGACCATTAGAGGAATGAAGTTCTGAAATGGTCTTCTCACCAATGCGTGGGGGGGCAAGGGACCCAAATGGCTTTAAGCTGGACCTTGACAAGTTTATGGATGGCACGGTATGGGTAGGGGAGTGGTGTTTTTGGAATTATAATCAGAGCATGTAATGGGAGTGTTTGGTGTCCCCACCAGTGGGGAAAGGGGGTCGAAAGGAAACTTCACTGTTGGCTGAGTTGCCTGCATGTGTGGGAGGGAGGCGTATGGTGATGCAGTGTTTCTCAACTCCTTTGTGGTGCTAGAGGCTGAATACCTCCACAGCTTTGCTTTGGAGGGGCAGGTTTGCAATATGCTGGTATTCTTGAAGTGAGCTCATATTATTGGGGGTGGGGGTGTTGTGTGTGCACTGGGCAGGTCCAGTAGCTCTTTCTGAATTACATTTTCGATCCTTGTATAATTTTTTCTGATTCTTAAATGTTTCACCTGCTTGCAATACTTATTCTACCATGTCATATTCTATTAATCCCATGCTTCAGGGACTCAGTTCTTGGGGGGGCTGAAAGATTTATTTTTCCCCCTTAAGTGGGCTCCTGAGGGTTTTCTTTCACCTTCCCCTGAAGCATTAAACATTGGTCACAGTTAGGGATGGGAGACTGGCCGGGATCCATTAGTGCTGGGAAACCACTCAGGCAGGTGGGTTTAGTTATTGTCCTCGCCAGATTTGGATTTACAGTGCAATTTTCCCTCTGATATCATTAGCCAAGACTATGGGATTTTTTTGCCTTCTTCTGCACCACCTGCATGGTCTTCTTCCTATGGTCATCTGAGCACTAATCACCCTAACAAATCCCCTGCCCTTGCACGGGCAGGAGGAACTGGCTGTGCCCATCTCCTCTTTGCCTGGGGCATGGTGTTAAAATTTTGGGTGCTGCGTGGCTCGTGTGTGAAGTGATATCTTGGGGATTTTTAGGACGGTTGGTTGCCTGCCAGTGGGCTCAGTGACATGGAAGGCCCCTTTCTACATTCCCAAATGTGACTGCAAATACATTTCACACTCTCTGGACTACTCAGGTGTCTCCAGGCATAACTCCAGGAACCGGCAAGGGTTGTTCTAATTTGTGGTGACCTCTCCAGGGCTCCCTGGGGTGTGTAGAGCAGCCCAGGATGACTGTAGCATAAAGCCCCACAGGCTCCTCTACCTGGTCCAGACGTGGTTACAGCAGCCCTTGTGCTGCCTCCATACTGGGGTATTGTTTCCTGGCTTCTATCCTTCATCCCCCATCCATTCTTGTGCCTGAGGTTTTTCACTTAGGTAGTGGTCCTTTAAAAATACAGCACCAGTCTAAGTGATGAAGAGCAGGTCCCCAGAGTCCCCTTGGTTCAGAGCATCTGGTTCTGGTCCCACTAACGAGAGGGTGTAGAGACCATGGGTTCATGCGTTGCTCTTTCTCTGTGCTTCTCCTTTCAGGCCGGGGCTTTGTGAGTGAAGATGAGTACCTGGAGATCACGGGGATCACCAGGGATCAGTCCGGGGAGTATGAGTGCAGCGCTGTCAACGACGTGGCAGCTCCAGACATCCGGAAAGTAAAGGTCACCGTGAACTGTAAGTACAGCAAAGCTCACCGAGACCTTCTCTGTGATTGTCCTGCCCTCACACCAGATGTGGGATCGCTGCACTGGGCAGGCTCATCCAGGCTTCACCCACCTGTAATCTCGGGGGTAGGTGCAATTCGTAGTGTGTTCATTATACCGTCACCCTGGCCTGGTGGGGGTGTGCAGGACGCCTGCCTCCCTGTTGTCCTTCAGTTGTGTCAGGACATTTGGGGTCTGATATTCTGCTGCTCAGGAGAAGGAGCTATTATTGCAAAACCAAGTCCTGAATGGTCCTGTAAGCACATTGACAGGAAAGAGATGACAGCAATTTTATAGCTAGGGAATTGTCACACCTGTTAAGAACCCTTTCCCCCCATAAAGAGCAAGTTGCTCTCCTGGAAAGTTTTCAAAACTGAGGAGGAGGAGGGAGCAGGGGAGTTTGGGTTGGGTTTAGGCTTATCCAACCTCTGAAATTTGCTATGGTACAGGAAATGCACATCACTTCCAATGCTGTGGAGGCCAATGATTTATGCCAGATAGTTGACAAAGATTTGCCAGAGCGACTGCAGATGACTCATTTCTGTGTCTGCTGCATCCTCCGTGCTGTGCGAGAAGTGATTATTGTGACAGGCAGCTGAAGCCAGGCCATTCCAGGCAGAAACAGCCACCTATGAACTCCCATTGCGAAGTTATTAAAAAAGACGGCTGGCTTACAGGGGAGTTCGTTAGTCATTTAACCAGCAATGGTAAAAACGGTCCAGAATCTGAAATAAGATTAATTTAGACTATTCTGTACACATTTTTGTAGTCAGGAAGCTAATCAAAATGTTGAAGTTAGGATAACAGGAAACATCTTAACCACTTACTGGTTCAGGAGACTGACACTAGAACTCAACTTCCCTGTTTGACACGTCCCACTCAGAGGTACGTAGAGACTAAAGCAACCTGCAAGCCTCAGGTTTTCCAGGCCAGTCTCTGCACCCAATTTGGAAAGTTGGTTTCAATCTTAATAAGCCAGTCTTATACAGACAGCATAGCCTGGTAGTGTTGAGCATTGCACGTCCTGCTACAGCACAGTGCTTATGAAGTTCCAGCGAGGGTCTGGGAGGGAACAGCACGTCCCATCATTATTCACAACCATCTCAACATGTAGAGCAAATTAGAGGCTCGACCTGTGCCTTGGAAGGTGCAGTGGCTACATAAGCCCCATTTCAATTTATTGTGTCAAGCACAGACTGGAGAAATCCAGGATTTTCAGTACCATCCATCCCAGAGCTCCTCTGTTGTCAGGCCATGTACAATAGAGACCATGCGGCACTGGTCAGGCCGCAGTTGGAGTACTGCGTCCAGTTCTTCAAGTGGGATGTGGCTAGCATTGACAGGGTCCAGAGGAGGGCCTCTCACATGGTCAGGGGGCAGCAGGGCAGGCCCTGTGAAGAGAGACTAAAGGGCCTGAATCTATTCAGCCTCCACAAGAGAAGACTGAGAGGGGATCTGGTGGCTGTCTATAAACTCACCAGGGGAGACCAGCGGAAAACAGGTGAGGCTCTGTTCCCCCCGCGCACCACCTGGGATAACAAGGAATAACAGCCACAAATTGATTGAGAACAGGTTCAGGCTTGATATCAGGAGGCATTACTTCATGGTTAGGGCTGCCAGGCTCTGGAATGGGCTCCCAAGGGAGGGAGGTGGTGCTCTCCCCTACCCTGGCGGTCTTCAAGAGGAGGTTGGGTAGATATCTGGCTGGGGTATTATGATCCCAGCACCCAGGGCAGGGGGTCAGACTTGATGATCTGTTCAGGTCCCTTCCGACCCTAGAAACTATGAAACAATTTGGGGTCTCTTGCTTTTCGTATAATTTTCATCATCATTGCCAAGAAGCGTGAAGATGGCACAGATTTCTGAGTTATGCATACTGGGTGTATCTACATGTGCAATTAATGTGACACAATAAACTCCAGCGCATATCATGCCAGAGTTTGTTGCTCTCAGGCACCGGGTTTACACGTGCGCCTGGGACTACATCACGCTGAGCCGGGTCAGAACAGCCCCAAGTGGCACGGGGTCTGGGGGATCAGCCTGCCAGCCCGGGGCTGCTCTGACCCAGCTCAGTGTGCTGTGAAGGGCCTGGCTGGGGCACAAGGATGCCCCAGTGCAGGGCTAGCCAGCAGGCCGCCTCCACACTGAAGCACCCTTGTGCCCCAGTCAGTCACGTCAGCATCTACACATATCTGTGCACTAAATAAAACTGCCGTAGGATAGTACTTGCGTTTACAAATACTAACTTATGGCGGCTTTTATTAGTTTACTAACCTAATAGGGCCACACGTGTAGACTCTACTAGAAAGCTAATTAGGCAATTCTGCAGTCAACATCTTGTGTAGATGCACCCACTGAGGACAAGTTAAAGCTGAAGAGAGATCTCTGTGACTTGGCTGAATGGCCACACTCCATCAAAATGCATTTATGTATATGCTGCCAGTGGCAGGGTCCTTCATTTAACGGTTAATTGCTGCCATGGGACATCTTTTTTTTTGCTGTATGTGAGTCCTTGGCTATATGACATGTCTGCCTGCAGACATATGGAAGCAATTTTGCTCCAGGCAAGGGATAGCAAAGATGTTGCTGGTGTCCATACATCAGAAAGGGCATGCAAAGGTGGGGCAAGGTTTAAGAGAACATTGTTAGCTAAAAGAAAGTTGAGCAGCCCAGCACCAGGCAGGTAGTGCTGGCTTGTAAGAAAGCGTCCATATATTACCAAACTGTGGTGTGTTGCTTCAAGACTAAGCTGCAGTGCTGCAAGCTCAATGTGACCTCCTTTAGAGCCAACCTTTATCAGCATAGTCGTACAGAATTAGCTCATCCCCACGCGCTTCTTTTGAAAAGGGAAGTAGCCGAAAATACCACAATACCAGTCACGCCAGTAGTTTTTACTGGTAACCGTCTTGCACTCTTGAAAGTAGCAGCATGAAAGGGCTGAAAACTCACACAATCCAGATGATTCAATATAGAGGAGAAAGACCCTGACCAGACAATTCTCAGCAAAGGCAATTAAGCTAAAGGCCATGCCAAGTTTAGCCAGGCGCTAGACATAATTAACAAAGCATTACAAAGCTGAGCTAAGTATTTAACACAGTACTGCAAAATGTGTCTCTGAGTAAGTGTGCAAGTTAGGAGAGAGATCTGAACATTGCCATGTACCAACAAGGGGGGCAAACAAGCCTTGTGATGTGAACCATAGCACCTCGAAGAGTTTAGCACAAGGGAAGTGAAGAGGTGACTCAGCCACTGTGCAGAGGTACTTCTTCCATGGAGAAGAGCGTGGAGGGCTTTCTCACTTGCTAACAGAAGCGAAGCAGGCACCAACAGCCTCAAGTTAGACAAATTCAAGCTTGAAATAAAACAATTGCTTAACGGGGAGGCTGAGCAAACACTGGAACTCATTGCCAGGGAGGAGGTGATGGACTCACTGCTGCTTGGAGTCTTTAAAACAAGATTTGTTATCATTCTGAAGTGATAAATTAATCCAGCTGGTGGTCACGACAGGTCCTACAATCTGTGCCGCCCGTTCATCCCCTTCCCCTCAGGGACTATGGAGAGTACAGGATTACCCTGAGCAGATTTTGAATACTTGCCTTGTTTGCATTAAGACTAGCAGAGGGTTGCCATCAGGCACTGGACTGAGGTGATGTACGAGCTAACAAACACACTTGTTCATTGGAGGGATACTCCCCAGTACAGAAATGGCCAGATTAACTCCTGCTTCCTTTTCCTCTGCCTTCTTTGATGCTTTGGGATTTGATCCGAGCTCTGAGGCACTGCAGATCATTCCAGGGCTTCCCAGACCTGAGCAGCATGCCTGGCACAAGGTCACCTTGGTCACCACAGTTGTATTCAGGAAGGATACTTTCCTCCAGCTCAAAGTAGCTGAGATCATGGGGGGTTTCCCTGCTTTCTCTGGGGCACTGTTCCCATGGTGTGTCTGGGCACACCTCTCCTTAGCTGCTCTTTACCTGCCGTGGCTCCATGCATTGGTGGCACCTGTCTCTCTTCAGCCTGCAGCACACTCAAGTTTAATTTCCTGAGGCCACAAATCTTTTGGTTTCATGAACACCACAGTGCTATATGCAAAGGAAATATTTAATGGTTTCTGGCAGACAAAGGGTCAACATGAAGAAGCCAGTGGTCACTCTTGACCATAAATGCTGTGACATGCCTGCATCCCATCTGAAGTCATGTGGTTGAGGGAGGGGAACAGTACAGACCAGAGGCCCCAGACTTACACCTGGAAGTCCCCATATTCATTTCCAAGTGTGGCTGTGTTAGCTCAGCAGCCCTGTACACTGCATCCATCTGCCCCCACATCCTCCCCCCCACACTATGTCTAAGGGGTGCGACAAGTGCCTTTTTGGCAGTGATGGCTAGAAGGCAGAAGGTTGGCCTGAGAAGCTCTGAACCGTGTTGGTAACAGGCTACACTCAGGGTGATTCAGGTGCCAGTCGTCCTCCAAATGTCTAGTGGGTGGCATACCTTCTGCCACTTGCATGGCTGCCAAGCCCAGCAGCCTCTGCACATGCCTTCCTTGCTGCCAGCTGGGGTCAGCTCGGGTAAAAAGGATGGTCCTATGTGGTCCTCTCTCTCTCCACCCTAATTTATCCTGTCCCTAATCCAAAGAGAAGTGCTATATCCTCTTCCCAGCCCATAAAGGAGAGGAGGCACTCGGAGGTAAATGGGAGAACATGGGGCAAAGGGGGATGAAGGACTACAAGGAACAAGAGAAAGGACCAAGCAAAACAGTGGGAGCCAAGCACGCATCCCGTCTGTCAAGGCTCAGTGATCTATACTGCCGCCACAGCAGAGCCAGAGCCATGTCCTCCCCACGCTGGATGCCACCCAGCTTTCAATGAGGTGGCTCCATATCCTGCCACTTCCTGGGGGTGCCCAGCTGGACGAGATGGTGCCCCATGTTGGCAGCCCTCTGGATGGGCCCCTCCATCTGGGCTAACATCTCCTTGCTTTGCAGACCCACCGTACATCTCCAACACCAAGAACACTGGCGCCTCGGTTGGCCAGAAGGGCATCCTGCGCTGCGAAGCCGTTGCCGTGCCCGTGGCTGAATTCCAGTGGTTCAAAGAAGACACCAGGTACCTAAGTGAAAGCAAGCTGCTAAGGGGAACTACGAGCTCACGCGCTGTGCCCTTGGGGTGAGCTTGGCATGCCCGATATCTGGGGTCAGGTGGGGCCATTTGGCGCAATAACAAAAAGAGTGATCATTACACTACCTTCTAAGACATTTCATACAGAGAGCCTGGGGAGCTTGCTGCAAGTCTCTTCCCTATAATTAAAGAGTTCAGTAGAAGATGCATTGAGGTATTTAGTAAAGAAAGAACTCCTGCCATAGCCTAACAGGAGCAGCCTCAGGCTTGAGGCTGAAAAAGGGGTCAGGAGTAGCAGGGTAGGTCCCCTTAGCAAGGAGTATTTTCTCTCGGTCACCTGGTAGAAAGGATCCTGTCCTAGGAAACCTCTGTGATGGATCCTCGGCTGGTGTAAACTGGGCAGAATGGGCAAAGCAGCTCATGCTTTAGACTGACTGAGTCTCCCAGTCACACCTGATCAAGTGACCTGGCTGCTGGGAAACAGTCCGCAGGGTGCCTGATCCAGGGAGCCTGCAGCAGAGAGCTCATGCCAGGGGGGAGAGCTCCATCCTTGGCCTGTAACAGCATGTACAGAAATGTTGGGGAAGGGAACCAACCCCCTTGGTACTAGCCCTTAGCCAATGTCCTTGCTGCCCTGCAGATTAGCCAATGGGCTAGACGGAGTGCGAATCGAGAACAAAGGCCAAATGTCCACGCTGACCTTCTTCAATGTCTCAGAAAAGGACTACGGCAACTACACCTGCGTGGCCACTAACAAGCTGGGGATCACCAATGCCAGTATAATCCTGTATGGTAGGTCTGAGGGGCAGAGCCTGTGCTCTGGCTGTGCTCCTACCAGCACTCAAAGGGAGCTGGATTAACTGCCAAGCATTAATCCAAAGCTCCTTGCACATCTGTCCACTCACGGGGAAGGCAAAGTTCAACTATAGGCAAAGTGCTGACATGATGCTTTGAGCATGCCAGCTCCAGGGTTTACATGGGGGTGGGAAGGGGCAGTAGCTCAGTGTTGGCTCTTCCACAGCTGGGGTGAACTATATGGCAAAGCAAAAGAAGGGTGTTACTCCATTATTGAGCCTCCTGCCCTGCACACCCCAGTGTACCTGTGTCTGGGAGACCGATCCCAAGAAACCAGAGTCTGCCTGTGTCATTCACTGCCCTTCAAAGGCAAGAGGAGCCCAGCCCTGTTTATTTGCCAGCATCTAAATGTGATGTATCCCTCACAGGAGGCTAGTGAAAATGAAGGCCCTTACTCTCCCTCTCAACCACAGCATCAGTACTATGTGATGCATTATAAACCCACTGAGCTCAGAAGAGGGCCTCACATCTTTAAAACACAATGCAAGCAGAAAGGAAGCAGCACTCGGGGAGTGGCAGGGGCTATCATCCACCCTCCTCTTGTATGTGGGTAAACTGGGACGCACCGAGCGAACAAGCAGCCAGGAGGATTAGCAGCCCAAGCGAGTTAGCCCAAGCCTGGTTCCCCAGACTGGATGGGGAAGCGGGGGGGTTCTCTAGTGGGTCCTGTCACCAATTTGTCCTTCCACAAACCTGGTTTCATCTTCATGTCTAAGCCAGGTACAGGGTCCCCGCCAGCAGGCTCTGCCACCATTTCCCCCTAAGGGAGCATCACAGTTGCTCTGGAGTCTCCCTTTAAAGCCGCATTTTTGTCCTGAAAAGTGATGTCACACAGAAGGCACTGAGTACAGTTTCCTAGCCACACCTGGGTCCCATGTGAGGAGCTATCTTGGTCACCTGCCAGTCTTACGTAGCATCTGCAAATCCAGCTATGTATGAGCCTTGGATATATAGATTCCACATACTGGCAGAGAGCAGGTGTTTGGGTTAATCCCCAAGCAGAGCAGGACTAGCTGATTCCCCAGTAGACTTGCATTGCTGAAACAACTGGACACGAGTCCGGCTTGTGGGACGCGTGGAAAGAGAGGTGTCACGTTTCCGATGGTTGCCGTGCCTCAGTGTCTGTCTTGTGTGTTACCACGTCAGCTGCATCCACATCACCGCCATGTGTGCTGTGTGTGGCGAGATCACCATTCTAATGAGCATGCATCCATCAACTGTCTGCAGATATGAACTATGTGTTTTCTTTTTTTTCTCCCCCCTTTCTGTTCTCTGTTCTCTCTCCTTCTGTGTCCATTGTCCTCTGTTTTAGAAAGTGAGCCCACAGCACTAGCAGGTTGGTACAGCATGTTCCTTCCTTCATTTGCTTGCAACACCCCCAATGCCTTTGCCTCATAGGCTGGTTAAGACTAATGGCCAGCTGCTAGATGAGTCCAAAAGGGCAAGCGTGAGTAGTTTTAAGGCCAGGGATTTGTGCTTAGCAAGGAAAGGATGGAGTGGATTAGGCACAGGGTGTGTTTGGGGTTTTTTTTTCTGCCTCAGTTCAATCTCTGCAAAAGTCAATCTGACCAAGTGTATTCCAGGTTAGTAGATGCACGTGCTGCTTTCAGCACTGCCCAGCAAGCAGATTTATTTATTCTGGTCAAATGGGCCCCTAATTCATTTCTGCAGATCAGACAAATATAACAAGGGACATGACATCCTTCTGGATCATTGACAGTTCCAGGCAAAGGACTGTCAATAGGTCTCAGGAGGCCACAAAGTTTATAAGTTCAAAGTGGGAGAGGCTGTAAAGTGCATCCAGTGGGTTTGGATCATGAGGAGGACCTCTGTAAGGGGAAGTTCGCCACATGCAGCCAATCTCAGCCCTGCTCCGCAGACCTCAGTGAAGCTGAGTTGCTTGTGCCAAGTTTGAATTTGGCCCTTCTTCGCTCTTTATGTTAAAGAAAACCATCTCAAGGCACATATAAAATAGGAACAACCAGAGGGTGCAACGCTAACAGATGAATGAGAGTGCTGACTTAAAGGTGACCTGCAAAGGGAGTCAGACTTGGTGTGTGCCCTTTTCCCTCAATTCCTTTAAGATGTACTGAAAAAGGAACATATAGTGTGGGTGATGTTTCCATTAGAAACCCAACCCTGGTCTCCACCGGGAGATGCTATGGACCACTGGGACTCTCAGTTGATTTTTTCATATTACTCCCCCCAAAAAGGAGAAGCCCAATGATTACTCTTGGACTCAAACATGCTGCAAACAGTCAAAAGAAAAGTTCCCTTTGTTGACAATCCTGACATTCGAGCAAAGTCAAAATGTTTTTTTTTCCTGAGACAGCAGCCAGTCCTCTGGTGAAAGCAAAGACCAGAGCCTTCATGTCTTGTTGGGTTTTTTTTTCCCATTAGGTCTGTTTAAAAACAAAACATCATGCAAATAAGCAAAAGGAAAAGCTTCTTGAAGGCGTTTTAGATGGCAAAACCCAGCTGCCTTTATACATGATAAAGGAGTAGCAAGGGGCGCAATGCCAGGATGCACTCCCCTTTGCTGGCCACCTTTAAAGGGACACTGTCGGTTTGAAAGAGACCTGCATATTTGGGGACTGGAGTGGGATGGGGGGGGCGCTGCTTTTTTGGTGTTTTTTTTTTTTTTAAACAATCTGTGATCAGTAGCAAGGTTTCCATTCCTTTGTCATTTAAATTCCAATAAAAACAGCTTTCCAGCCATAGACACCCCCCATGCGGAACCTGCAAGTTAAACCTGACAGCGCTGAAGCGGTGCCTGAAAACTAGAAAGCGAAGCTAAATGAAACCTCCGCGCTATCTACAGAGCGGCTGTTTTCATTGTTTTCTTCGCAAATGGAATTGATAGGACGGAAATCAGGTTCTTAAATCCTTTGTTTTATCCAATCCAAGGGAATGATTAAAAACAATCCTGCTCTTTGCTATTCAAGTGTCTGCCGTTTAATCTGACAGTGTCTAGACACGGTTCCATTGTCACTTCTAAATTAACTCGTAATTGCTGCTCAGCGTTTTGCTACTGCTTTCAGATCAGACTCTGCCCCTGCAGGAGGGGTTAAATTCCTTTTCTGCTAGTTATATCTTACCTGGATAGTCCTGCAGATAGACTTCACTTTCCCTTCTAAACATAAGCCTCAGGTCTAGTGCTGCTGTGAACTGTTTGACAGCCATCATGTTTCAGCCCAGAATTGCCTGCATTTGAGAGATATCATACCTGGAAGGCATAGCACTGTTTGGAAGGTGATCTGGACAAAAGTGCTTTAGAAAGGCACAGAGTTATTACAGCAAGGGCTGCAGGCACTTAGGATGAGCCGTGGCATCTCAGCATGCACCTCTAGCTGTGGATGGAGCAGGGAGAGGTTAACCCTGATTTGGAGTACAACCCACGTAAGCATAACAAGCTTGGCTCAGTCCCTACTTGACATGCTTTTTTATTAGAAAACCACCATCTGATGCAGTCTGATTGGCAGTCTTTCATCTCCCATCTTTTTGAGGCAGTATACATAGACTGGGTTCGGTCTGGTAGTGGGAGGGACATGGTCTTCACCCATGAAGTTCCCAGGAGCATGTTAAAGGCCAGGGTGGGGCACAGGCAGGGCAACCGTGTGCTTAAAGGATGCCTCAAGTACAATGGAGTGGGGCAGGAGTATGCTTGAAGACAAGGAGCCTCTTCCAGCGCATGGGGGAGAGGTGTGCTTGAAGGCTGTCAGACATGCCTGGAGGAGCACAGGGCTGATGACCATGGTATGCTTACCTACCCACAGGGCATGTGGTGTGGGATTTTCCAAAGGCATATGAAGTACACAGAACCCTGTCCAGGGTATGAGGTGTAGAGGGGTCACTGTCAGAGGCCTTGCTATCAATAACTGGTGCCTTGGGTGTCCACTTCTGTCCAAGGCCCATTCAGAAATCAAAGGCTTAATCCACCTAGATAGCCAAGAGCATACAAGGTGAGTTAGAGTAACTGTGATCTTGGCTTTGGAAGGGGTGGACTAAGGAAAGGGTTGGGGGAAAGCAAGTGACATGCTGCTAATTAATTTCTGAGCATAGTAATGTCCTATGCATATTGGAGAGCAGCCATTTCTGGCATGCAAACAAGGCTGGTGGCTCCTCACCTGCAGCAGGTCCTTGGCAAGGTGAAGCCCTAACCGTAAGATGTGCCAGCCTACGTCTCTGCTTCCAAGTTCACCGTTCTTCCCCTCAAGCTTTGCTGACGGGAACTCACATTTTGGTTGGCCAACTCCAAACCAAGTAAATGTATTAGCTCTCAGCCCATGCTGAGAGTAATAACTCGGGGCTGGACTAGATGATCTTCCAAGGTCCCTTTCAGCTTTTCAGTAATTATTTCAGAAAATTATTTCAGTAGGTTTGTAGGTCCTTGATACCTTGTTGGAGACTCAGTAGTTTACCTCTACATGGATTCAGAGCTTATCCAAAAAAAATGGCCATGTCTCAAATATGCATTAAGTGGCAAATATTTAATAAGCAAAAAAAAAAAAGTTTCTGCTTTTTCTTAGGTATTTGCTCAAAAGGAGGGTTTTGAGATTTAAAAGGAGAGAGATGCTTGGACAGCTTTTAAAATGCAAGCCTGAGTCAGTACTGGTTTAGACATATTTTCTGTATCCTTGTAGGCTGAATTGTGTTAGGTTGTGTTGGTAATTTTTAAAATAAAGGTGAATCCAGAAAGAAAAAATCCTTGGGCTGTTCAGTATGGGCTGGTAGTTAGCTATTCTGTGTACTCTGCTATAACTTGAATGATAATTCTGGCATTGTCTGACACTGACCTTGGAAAGTAAAGAATTTTGAGACCTGGTGGCTGCCTACAAGCTCATCAGGGGGGGTCAACAGCAAATAGGCAGAGCTCTTTTCTCCCCAGCACCACCTGGGGTGACAAGGAGCAATGGTCATAAGCTGATGGAGAATAGGTTTAGGTTAGAGATCAGAAGGCAATATTTTACAGTTAGGGTGGCCAAAATCCAGAACCAACTCCCCAGGGAAGTGGTCCTCGCCCCTACCTTGGGCAAATTCAAGAGGAGGTTGTGTGATCACCTGTCTGGGGTCTTGTGAACCCAGCATCCATTCCTGTAACCCCAGCTTTCATCCCTGCCTGTGGCAGGGGGTCAGGCTAGATGATCTGTTCAGGTCCCTCCTGACCCTAGCTACTATGACTACCATGAAACTATAAGCTCTAATGTCTATGAAAAACTTCCTGTGAGCAAGAAAAGATCTGAGCAAGCCTCTGTCCTCCACTTCCTCCTAGCAAACTTTCTTCATTGTGTAGCTACAAATGTTGAGTATTTGCTGCCAGGCTAACAGTACAGCTGCTGCTCCACTGCCATTCACCAGCCCACACACTTCTCCTTCCTGCCTCTCCAGAATGTGCATGGAGTGGAAGGGATAGAGGAGAAAGCAGCTGAAGGTGCTCAGGGAGGAAAGTGCAGTCACAGGGATGCATTTAAAATTAGCCCATACCCCTTCTGTGGCCATTTCTGTCAGTGGAAGGGAAGTGCAATGCCTGCCATCTGGTTCTGGCGCAATCCTCACCTGCTTTTGCACTGTTGAGAAGATTGAGCGGTCTTGGATTTGATACACACAGCTCTAAAATGCAGAGGGGGTGGGAATTCATCTCCTAAAAAATAGTAATAATAATAATTCAAGGAAAAAATACAAGACTGGAAGGTCGCGAATAAACAAGCAAGATCGACTGGAACAGAGGTGACCCACAGCTAATCAGATTTGAGAAGCCGAGGTGCGAGAGCAGGGGAGAACATGAGTTCGGGTAAAAATAAAGAAGATGCAGCAGAATGGAGATGGCTCCAAGCTGTGAGTAAGATCAAGTGGAACAGTTACCAGTATTAATCTGTAATCTGAAAAGCAGAGAGTGCAGCTACAGGTCTCAGTGGGAAACAAAAACCCTCATCTCTTGACCCAAAAATGAGGCTACATAAAAAAAGCAGTAGTAATAATCAAATCAGTGAACCAGCTATCCGAACACATGCAGTAGAATAAGAAACCCTGGCAAAGGCAAGGTATCTTGATAGAGTGGGGAACAGGGAGCGGGGGGGAAAGAGAAATCCCCAAGACCCAAATGGGAAGATGCCTTTGTAAGCAGGCTCTGAGAGAGGAAAACCTTCAGAGCGAACGCTCTTCATTGATCCATCTAGTGTCTCCACATAACTCTGGAGAAGGAAAGAAAATGACTTTGAAAAAAGCCCGCTAGCTCGAGCGTTCCCTCCCCGCACGGAGACTGTGGAGTGCACTGGGCGTGTTGGTTTTTTGTGTCTGTCTGTTTGTTTCCTGTGCCTTGTCTCGCGAGCGTGCCTCACCCCCCTGAGAAATAGTGAGATCTGTCACACAGGCACAGCACTGTGCTAATTGCAGTCCAAGCCGGTGGATGAACAGAGGAGGTGGGGTGGGGGAGTGAGTGGCGACAAGGTTTTCAAGCAAAAAAAAAAACCCAAAAAAACTAAAAGGGAAAAAAAGTAGTCTATTTATTCGTGATGGAGGGATGGCAAGAGGGACATGCACAAATGGCATGCCATCTTTTTCAGGAAAATGCAATGGCAGTAGGTTCAACTGCAGGTTTTTAGGGAAATGAATTAAGTAGGCTGCGAGGAAGAGCCAGGCAGAGTTTCAGGAGAGCAAAAGGGCTAAACTGCGCAACGTACACAGCGTTCCTCTTTTGGAGGAACTTTCTGTGGCATTAACCATATGCAGACCAGCTTCTCGCCCAGACCCGCAGAGTGTTTGGCTCGGCATGTGAACTTCACAACCCCAGGTTCTCCTTCTCACAAGCCCGACAGCTGGCATCAAACTTGGCCCCTCTGGCTGGCGAGGAAAAAACCCTGACCCTGGCTGTACAAATCCTGCTTCTCTCCCTAACCGAGGCAAACATCCCTTACCTGACTTTGAAAGTGGAGGCTGACATTAAGCGTCAAGCAAAAAATAGCCCCTTTCTAAACAGGGCCTCACAGAACAGCTTGCTGGCTTCATTTGGGGAAACGGGTGACTCATAGTGAAAGTGCCTAGAAATTAAACTAAAATGAGCGGGGAAAAAAAGAAAGCCAAACTTCTCATCAGGAGCAGTTAAGCAAATGATTGTCGAGGGACTTCTTTTCTCTCTTCCCCGCATATCAAGGGCTCTAAAAACCCCTCCGTTGCTTTCCCAAATACGTTTGTACATCTCCAATTTAGTTACGCAGGAGGGGGAGTGAATCAGCCTTTTCTTTTTCTGGCTGACGGCAGCAGCACAATCAGTTGCATTTTCTCCCCAACCTGCAAAATGTCAACATATTAGAAAAATATGCAGACATTTCACATTTCATTTCTGAGGAGTATTTCTGCACCCCCCCCTCCCTTCCCAAAATCATTGGCATCTGGTTATTAGTCCTCGTGTGCTGAATTCTGACACTGTCAAGGCGATGGCTGCTCAAGTCAGCACAGGCTCTGAGGTTTGCAGCCCGGCAGTGCTTCTGTCTTTATTGTGATGATCTGACGAGAATTCGCTTTTTTTTTGACAGAACGTTACAAGACTCTCGGTCACATTTTAAAGACTGAATGCAGTTTTTAAAATAGGAAACAAAAAATACCGCCACATTGCAGCCTTCCCCTCCTTTCTCCCACCCCTGAAAAAAAAAAATACATTTGAATTGCAGGCCATAGACTGTCTGCCGGCTGCTCGTGAAGACGACACCACATTCTGCTGTAATTAAGGAAAATAAAAGTTCTGTTTGAAATGAAACAATTTGGCTAGGCTGGTTTTGCATTGCAGAAAATAGGTTTGTGTTCCTGAACAAGTGACAAGACACATCAGCTAATTAGATCCCCTCGCTCCATTATTTTTATTTTTTTTTCCCCCTTGCCATTACGATGGCTGTTATTCCTTTGTCTTAAAATTAATGAGGTTAGACAGCCCCCATTGTGTTTATTTTTACTTCAGATTACAGTGAAGCGTCAGAGTTTTTGTTAAATGTGTAATTATAAGTTAATGTTTCCTCTTTTTACGGGGGGGAATTAGTTTTGTTTTTGCTAGAGTCACTTTTGGCTGCGCTGGAGCCAGTACGTTCTTCGGATGAGGCTTAGGCTGGGGCACCAGGTCTGAATAGTCAGTCAAGTCAGAGGTAGGTTTGGATCTGGTGGCACTGAGATCTCCCACATGCTGAAAGCCTTGTGAATATGCCCGCACGCCTACCTCTTGTATTACCTTGAGCCCCAGCCCACGGCACGGCTGACTATAGCTATAGGACAAGAAGGCACGATATTTCTGGCCTGTGTTTCGGAGATGTCCTGAGTGTATGGGTCTGTGCAAGGCCCTACTTAGGCCCTGAGCAGTGTATGTACCCTACATGGAGGCCTCTACAGAACAGATGTTTTAACCCCTGAACAGTTCAGCTTAATTAGCCGTGTTATATACCATCCTCCCTTCCTTGCTTGAGTCTCAAGCTCACTTTGGACAGTCCATGAGACAGGGACCCACTCCCACCTCCACGCCCCTAAATGGAGCTCAGGAGTGGGTTAGGAGCTACCCAGCCTCTGGAGTTGGAGGCTGAGGACCAAGCTGCGCCATAGCAGATGTGACGGTTTGTGAACAGCAGTGGAGAGGTGCTGGCAATGGTAACAAGAACAGTGCAAGCATGGATGAGAACTGGCTTGCACGCGTTGGGTCAACATCCCAGGCAAGCAGCCTCTTGTTATCAGAGCTTGGGTGCCCCTTAGGCTACAAATGCATTGCTGTCATCTGGGGGTCAACTGCCTTCTACGGGTGACTAAACCAACCTGGGCAAGGGGTCAGAATTGACAAAAAGAAGTTGAACCCCAAAGCTTGGAAGACTGGTGGACTTTTTTCTCCCAACTGAAAGCAATGAGTCCCTTTAACCGATTACCTAGATCTTTCTACATGCATGCAAGGGGGAAAAAAAACAGCCCACAAGGTCAAGGCAATGCTGGGGAAAGGAGTGCATATGTCGCACCAGCTCGTTATTAACCTTGACTAGTCATAAAGTCATGTTCCACTCGGGCTCCCTTAGAATAATCGGATCCTTTAAGATGTTTGTCTTCCAGCAAGTGCAGCACATAGAAATTGGTCTGGAATACAGTCACGTTCGTCAACCTGCTTTCAGACTCATCTCCCACCGAAAATTGTCTGTCTGGCTGAGTAATCCCTCCTCTTACCCCCTGCGCACACACAAATTGACCTTACAGATTCCCAAACAGCTTTATGTCTTCTTTATGGGCCTTTCTCTGCATGCCTCCTGATTTTGTTCCTCTGTAGTTATTTTTCTTTATGTCCTTCCCTGCTCTCTTTACTCTGTATACGGAGATCTTTATTGGGTGTTTGTCTTTCTAATTTTTTTCTTCTTTGGTCCTTCACAACCCATTCTCCTAGGTTTAGCCTAAGAGGCTAGGCTATATACTGTGCCCTCCCAAGGCTGAAGAGCTGAGATACAGAATGAATTCTCATTGCGCTGTGTTGGAAGGACACATTTTACTCCCATCCAGTATGGGTCTGGTTGATAAGCTGGGGAACATTGGCATGCTGAGTGACTTTAAGTGCTTGCATGCCTTAAAGGGGGCTGTGCACCGTTCGCATTTGCTGCATGACAAGCAGGTCTAAATAGGGTTTGCTCTTAGCACAAGCTAGTCTGTGACCCTAGATACCTACAGAAGCAGTGCTGGAAGAGTGACTAGCCTGTTATGACTAGAGCATCTGATCCTATTCTGGCAGAGCACTTGAACATGTTAAGCACACGGCGGCATGAACACCAGGGTACAAGCAAGGGGAAGAGACCTGTTAATGGAGCTGCCTACGCACCACTTACTTGATTAATATCTGTATCATGGTAGCACCTGGAAATCCAAGAAAAGGGAGTGCTGGCAGGAGGACACTCAGGAAGGTTAATCCACGTTAACTTCTAAGCAAACTAACTCTATGCAATGGAGCGCTCATTCAGAATGAAACCGGCCGAAATTCAGTACTTCTGAGTTTGCTTTGGGTAAAACTTTATCCAAAATGAATGAAGGCCACTTTTATTCTCAAGGAGCACATGCCTGAAGGAGTGAAATGATGGTTAATTCACTTTAAGTTCACAACTTTACACAGGCCTGGAAGGGACCTGCTGGGACTCCAGGGCCACCTTATGCTCATTCAGGCAGCCACATCACGTAACCCTTCTCATAAGTGAAATGAGCTCCATTGTAAAAAGTTTAGTTTCTTTGCCTTTCCATCTTCTCCTCTGTCCTTTCTCCTCTCCCCACCTCCACCCCCTGCTTTCTTCTGGAAAGGCTGCTCCAGAACTTAACATTCCCAAAGTCGCAGTTATTTTCCTGAGTGCCCCTTGCAGCTGGGCCCCAAGTAAGATCAGGACCCCGTTCTGCTAAGTGCTCTCCACACATAATCAGGGAAATACAGAGAGGGCCAAACAGCAGGAGGGGATATGGGTAGAGAGAAGCAAAGTGACTTACCCAAGGTTATAGAGGAGATCAGTGTCGGCACCACAAATAGAACCAGATTCCCACACCAGCAACCTATCCAGCAAATGCATTACTACTGACCCAGGCATTGTAATGACAATGCACAGCTCTCCAGTGTCCACAAGACCTGTGCTCCTGGCTTAGGGCCTGATAGCATTTAGTGCAATACTGGACGTTGCGGCCAGGAGCAGAGTAGATAAACCTTCATTTCTTTCTCTTCTTTATTTTCCCATAATGAAACAACACAAATGCAAATTTAAATTTGGCCATTTAGGACTGAGGGTATCTCGTACATCCCCTTATGCCCATCACGCTGGCATCCGGGCACTAATCAAAACCCTTTATCCTTTACCTTGCCTTGCACTGCACACATACCCACCTGCCTGCAGCACATTAATAAAGGCACTCAGGCCTCGAGTGAAGGAAAAGCACACTGAATTCCACCCTGCCTTTTATTGAATCAATATGCTTTAAGATCAATCTCTCCCCCTGTAATTAGATTTTCTTAAAAAATTATTTATGTGCTGCTCTTAGCGTTTCCCTGGGAGATAAACCTACCTGTGTGCCGAGATCAGGGGAGCAGATGGTGTCCACGCCGTGCTCTCTGCATGCACAACGTGCTAAGAGGCACAGGATTGGGTTTCTTTTCCCATTAGTCAGAGTTGAAGATCTCAAATTTAAAACATAACGAGCTGGCGTGATTAACCAAGGCAGTATTTGTCACTGCTTCTGAGTGGCGAGGGGAAGTCAGGGTGCTTGGAGAGCGCCCCTAGGAGGGAATGTGGGAAACCTGTCCCTCTCTGATGTTGGTTTCCATCCCCAGCTCTTCTCTAGAGGTGCAATGCTGCAGGGACGCAGAGCGGGGCGCTGGGAGGAAGGAGTCCTGGAGCTATTGCTGACACAGCGAGGGGGTCTGCCTGCCCACCTGTACAAGGGCAGCAGCTCTTTCAGGGGTTGACAAAACTGATCTGAATGGGCTGAAGCGAGCTGTGGGATCCTCAGTTGCAAAAGTACACAGCAGTCTTAATGGCCAGAAAGGCAGCACAGGGCTTGCACCGAACATCCCATGGGCCAGGTTAAGGCAGGAATAAGATACTGGCAAATCCGTGCTGCAGAGTACAGGGGAGCAGCTTGCTTTCCTGCTCTCTGCACAGCGACATCAGAGTACAGGAAACCTCCAGGCCTGCATGGACTTGGGTGCTAGTGGCAGAAATATGGTTCACAAGCTCAGGGTGCAGGCAGTATTCATGGGCAGCAGGGTCTGCCCAGATTGGGGGGAAAGAAAAAAAGGACTCATACTGCCAATAGCCTTCCCCCTGCACTCCTGAACCACCCAAGACATCCCACTTTCCATTGATTGGGTATCTCCTAGTCCCCCACTCCATCCCAGGAGCTCAGACCTGGGATGTGGCTAGTCAGCTATACCCTTTTAAGAGGGGCAGGTCTGACCACAGATCAGCTGAATGCATGCTCACTGTTTCATCTGTCCGCGCCTCTCCTGTAGTGCGGGGAAGCAAACACAGGGCCAGCTTCACCCTGAATAAAAGAGAGTTTCATTAAGTGAGACTTGCACAGGACAGATACAGTTATAATGCATCAGCTGCCACATGCTCATGCATGGCCCCACCTTTTCAGGCAATATAATTGTTCACCTGTCCACAGCTCAGGGCAGGATTTTGCTCAGAACATAACCTTAGTGCCCAGCCCCACAAACACCTGCTAACGAGCTCTCAGATGCCAAAGTGAGGCAAGCCAGTAAGTTATCTTAGGCAAGCTCCGTGCGTTTGAAATCTGGTTTTGCCGCATTCAAAGGGAGAAAATAAAATCAATGTCTTGTTCCTGACAATATCCCCCAGTATTAAAAGGAATGCCACTACAATTATCGGGGGCTGCTTGCTGGATGCCGTGGTTTGCAGTCTGCCCATGTGCCTCGGTTGTTATCAATTTTTAATTAGGCTAGTGCCATTAGGCTAGTTAAATAACAACCGAGATCTGTCTTTTCGTGTATGGGGGGAGTGGAAAGAGCCCGCTGGAGAACAGAACTACAAGAGTGTAAAGCATTTAAGAGCAGTTACAGCATAAAGGGCTCCAGATGGGAGTAGTTTGGCTCAGCTGCTTTCTTTTCCGTGGTTCCAGTCAATCAGGGTTACTATAAAATTGCGATTAATGAATCAAACAGCACGATGCTTTGCTGGCATCTTTAGTCTCTAGCAATTCCACTGAGGGGCAGGGGGAGGGGGCGGTGTCTGTCTGGAGATAAAGCCTATTTTTGCTCCGGCTCGATTCTAAATCCAGAACTATTTGCAAAGCTCTGCAAATATAGCAATGACTGGGAGGGTGGGATGCAACCGGGGCTGTGCTGCACCTGCAGTTTTGGAAGGACAAAGTAGAGATCAACTCTTACTTTGGCAATATAGCGCTCCGGTGAGAGCATTTGAGGGCACGCGGGCTGCAGCATATAGCTGGGGTCTGTTATGGGCCAAAAGGATGAGCAAGAGTAACCAGGGAGCGTCTCAAACCAGCAGGCTAGTGGCACCTGCACGAGGCTGCACAAATGCTCTTTGCATAGCTCAGACATTGTGATTTGGTTCTGACCCATGAGCCCGTACCTGCCCATGCAGACATGGCCTTGCCCCCCCATCTCTGGGGATGGACTCTCACCCTCACCTCCAGCACCCAGTCTGAGTCTCATCCCTACTGGTCCATCCTGCCCTGCTGCCGCACCTTCATCCTGACCCGCCGGTCCCCAACCCCAACAGTTACAAACCTGACACTGGTCCTAGCATGGAGGTTTTGAGAGAGACAGGTGTCAAGGGAATTGGCAAAGATTACTGAACTCTGTGTCCCTTTCAGGATCTAATGTAACGTCACTGAAACTGGCTTCTATGGCACCTCGGCAGCGGCCTTACTTTATTTCACTACCTACTGCTGCAGGCTATAGGGGAGAAACAGCAGGGCAGGCCTGCAGCACAGACTGCTGTGGAACAAGGAGTGCTTACTAGTGCTCTTCAGGGAGCGCATGTGTATAGTGCTGCTTTCTCAGCTAGGGACAGCGTGTTACCTCTGGCTGCCTGGCGTTCCCCGCCCTAGGGCATATGCACTGCTGTCTTTGGGCCAAATGCTCCTTTCTCGCTTCGGTGAACACATCAGGCCGGGGTGGTTACTGCATCCTGACCTTGCAGAAGGTCCTTCCATGAGTCCATCAGCAGGCTGAGGCCCTGTACAGGTTGGGAGCAAATGAGCAGTACAGCCTTGTTTGAGGCCTTCCAGGGATTCCTAGCATGGCCTGAGACCAGTTTCAGCACCATCTCCCTCACTGGGTTTTCCTCACAAGCGAGGGCATGGAAAGCTTCTCACGCCATGGGGGCCAGGCCTTGGCTCCGATGTGCAGGAGTACCAGATGAGACCAAGCCCATTGTCCTTGTAGTAAGAGCAATCCACTAGGGTCTCTGCTGGGGCAGACCCTGCAGTTTTGGATCCTATTTGGGAATATGCCATGTAGGGGATTTGCCAATCCTTTACCTTACCAGCAAGAGACACCATTTGTAATCCCCCAGCTTCCAACATTTTTCGACTGATATAAACCAGGCAGCTTTGTGGAGACCCACACCCTGAGTAGGCTGTTTCAACTTTATCCCAGTCAGACAGCAAGTCTGGGGCTGGTAACAAGCAAGCACGTTCTACCCTAGCACCAGCTGCATTTCTGTGGCCGGCTGAGCATGTCTAATGCCTCCAGGTCATCAGCTCAAGAGCAGCCTCCATTGGCAGCAACAGGGGAATGGCTGGGACGCTCCTGAGAAGCCATGAACCTCTGCTCCCAGCTTATGTCCCAGGGGACAAGCCTCCCCTTTTAGAGCCAGCCAGTGCTCTGTGTCCTAGAGGACAGGCCTCCTCCTTTAGACCCAACACAGACGAGCCCTCATTAGCAGCCACAGCACAGAGATGAAAACCTCATGATGATGTAGTTGGGGACGGTGCTGCTTTGAGCCAGGGGTTGGACTAGCTGATCTCCTGAGGTCCCTTCCAGCCCTCATTTTCCATGAGTCTATGACTATAGCTCGTGTAGAAGTCCTCCAGGTAGCTGCCCGGGGCTCACGCTGACTCGGTGTGGACGGTTTCCTAATTGGAGTCGAGCTGAGGGTCAAGGGAAGGGCGAGGGAAGGGGATGATGTGTTCAAAGGAGGAAATCGGGGGCCACAAACAAAAAGCAGGGAGGAAAGGCCAGCCGTGTGCTTATCTGGGATACGCTTGAGCCGCAAAGCATTTTGCGTGGGGCTTTCATTTGAGCTGCCTCTCTCTGAAAAATGTTAATGCAAAAGCCCCATCCCTCTGCGTGGCACTAACAGCCCCTCTCTTTCTCTACCTTGTCCAGGCCCTGGAGCAGTGCACGATGGCAGCAACGCGGCTTCCAGAGCAATGGCCTGCCTCTGGCTATCGGGCACCCTCTTTGCTCACTTCCTCATCAGGTTTTGATAAGAAAGCAGAGGGTCCTTGGAGGTGACGCCTGGCTTCTCCCACACCACAGACTTTACTCTCTACACTGCGGGGGCAACCACCACCGTTTTACAGCGTGAACGTACTGCCGGGAGGGCGGGGGAGGGGGTGAAGGGGAAGGGGAAAGGGATCTGACAGCCTGGTGAGGGGATAAGTCATGGGGGTTTCTCAAAGCAAGTCGTTTTCTTCTGCCCCAGCCCTGCCCCTGAACCCTATTTATACACATGTCCGAAACGGGAGCGTGTCTCGGCCAAGCCCATTAAAATTGCCCCAAGAGACATGCCTTGGTTTGAGAGACGATGCATAGCGGAAGCTACAAAAAAAAAAAAAGCAAAAACAAAAACAAAAAAAAAAGCAAAGAAAAAAAAAAAGAAGAGTCAAAGTGTCCTATTATCTCTGTGTCTCTTAAGCAAAAGGATTGTTCTTTCTACTTGTTACACTGTACATACTTGTTCAAGTTTCTAAGTGTCCGGTTACACCTGGGTTTCACCTTGCTTCCATCTGGGTGGATGTTTTAATAGGCTTCATCCTGTCAAGCAATTCCCATGCCCACCCCCCGCACCTGGGCTCTCAGCACCCGCAGGAAACAGTGGCTGTGGATGGTCTGTGGCACTCGTGCCATGGAGGACCAGAGAGCCCTTAAGAGCACAGCTAGGGAAATGCTAGGGGCGCTGTTGTTGCCTTGCACTGTAGCTGAGGGCTGAGTGACTAAACTGAGCGGATCTATAGACAACATGGTGAGTCATCCGTCTTTCCATCCATCAACGTAATCATGCAGGCTTTCTACCCATCTCTCTCTTCTCTTCACCCATCCATCTAATTACCTACCCATCTGGCTTTCTAGCTAACCATCTATTTGCCATATTTATCAACGATATTATCTGTGTTTCTATCCAAATCTCTCCTGCTCTGGTCTCCGTCCATCCATCAGTGTAATCATCTCGATTTCTCCAGCCAAGTTTCTTTCCCTCTCCATCCATCCGTTTCTTTTTTCCCTCTGTTTTCGCCCGGGCATCCACCTGTTACGGCGGAGGATAGTTAGAAACTCCACAACCTTATGCTTACGCCACACGGCTCCAGGCTAGCTCACGGCCCAGCCAAAAAGATGAGCAATATCTGGCCCCTTGTCTGATGAAGCCACGTCAGAGTCAAAGCACAAGACGGGTTAACGTGTACGTTTCAGTAGCAATCCATTGCTTAGTGCCACCAGGAAAAAAAAAAGCATAATAATAAAGAAATCAAGCTGCTTCTGCTGTCCTACCTCCCCAAAATGTTTCCCTTCCAGCAGCCAACACCCCAACACAAGGCAAAAACCACCCCCTGACAGCCCTTTGCCTTTCAGAGCCAGTGACTTCATATCCGCTAACAGGTGCCTGCGTCCCTGCGGCTCCGCAGGGCGGCATGCCGGATGTCTTTCAGACCAGCCCCCAAGCGTCTGCGGCTCCGAGTGGTGCATCCACTGCCCGTTCGGGGACCGGCAGAAGCCATCTCTCACCTCCCTCGCCAGCCCCGCTCCTTTTTTGTTCCCTTAGAAATCCATCCAGTCTGAAGCTGATGGAGGCCAATTATTTTGCTAGTGTGTTGACATCACTCTCGTGTTTGTTTGGGAAGCTCTTATGAGCAGAGGGTACTTGAGTAGCTGACTTAATTTCCAAGCACTTGATTAACTCAACATTGAAAACAGACGGGAAAGAGGAAGGGAAGGGGAGGGGGAAAAAAAACCCACAAAAAAACCCTATATTCACGTGGTTTCCTGTGTCTCAGCTGTTTCTGTTCAAGTCAGAGAGGGAATTTCTGGCGCCGGGCTCTGAAATGTAGCAGCAGCACTATCGAAACTTTGACTTTTCAGACTGTGGATGTGTGTTTCAAAGGTTCCTCCTGGTTCTTCTCCAAGTTTCCTGGCTCAGTTTAGGCCTTATTTAAAAGGGACGGAGCACTTTCTTCAAAGCCCAGCGACAGTAAGAAGAGGAGTCTGTATTGCCGTGATGTCTTTGAATGTACTTTTCCCAGTCAAACCTAACCGCTAGCTTTCTGGAGCAGGCGAGGCAGGAAGGGGCTCAAGGACTCCAGCCTTCTCAGATTGATCCAGTCCATCCAACAGCCCTTTCCATCACTGCCCTGGAGCAGATGGGGCCGTGCTGCAGAAACCGGATCCGTGGAATAAATGGAGTGGCTTCTACAAAACCTGCCTAGTAGAAACCTTTTTGCTCGCCCTGATACTGCAAGACACAGAGACTACTTTTGAGGTAGAAATGGAGGTGAAAGGAGACCGTGATGTGTGTGGGGTTCCCCACCCCTCCTCTTTTTTTTTTTTTTTCATTTTGCAACCGTGGCTATATGACTGTCCCGCCGACACTTGCGCTGATACCAGACACCGGGCAGTGGGGGCTGAGCGCAGTCAGGGAAGCAGTAAGGAAGTATAGGACCTACCGTACTGAGCTGCTTAGGCCATGTTTTGGGAATGCAAGATGAGTTTGTGGAGAATGAGTGACTGGCGGCTCGCAGTGGGTTCAGGTGTGATAGACGAATGGTCAAGAATGTGCCATTTGGGGTCTTCAGCTCTGTCAATACATGTAAACTTTCATGAATGATTACAAACAAGCATTCTGATGTAACTTATACAAGACTAAACATTTGGGTGGTATATTCATAAAAAAGGAAAGGGAGGGTCTTCTTTTGCGTTAACACACATAACACAATCCCAACCCATCCCAGTTCTTGAATGTACATGTTCTCTTTCCCCATGTATTTTTCCTTCCAAGGAGGGAAGGCTGGAGTACGAATAGTAGCATGTTGCACTTTCCTCTAAATGTTTTCCTGCTCTGAAAAAAATCTAACAGTGCCCTCCCCAGCTTTCATCTGGATAACAGGAACTACATTTCAGCATCCACATGAAGAAAAGGAAGCAACCCGCTATATCACTCTACCAAGAGCATTACACAGCATGGTAGAGAGAAACATAGGGCAAAAAAAAAAAGAGGAGGAAATGTTGCATGCTGAGTTAATCTCTACAGGAATCTTTGCTGCAACATTTTGGCCAACAAAGACCTTCATTCATTTTGGTACGTCACTAAAGACACGCAAAGGTGTATTTTAAAAGTCCAATACATATACTGAGTTCATTGGCTCACAAGGAGGAATTCAAAAGAACTGAAGCAATAGATTTTCATCACTTTACCCCCAGGGTCAATTGAAATATATGCTCTAGTTCAGCCACAATTTGTAGCACGAGGGGGCAGGAACCACTGGATGTCACTCGAAGCCTGTGTGTGTACTACAGGAGGCCAGATGAGATAAATGCAGGCGGGGCAAAATTCAAAGATTCAAAATCTATGAATTGATCCTCACGAATGTATTAGGTGGAAGAAACTAATAAAACCAGAAACATCGGCAGCAAGTCCCTCTGCCTGTCAAAGGAGGTCATCAAACAGCATTTTATGTGGTTAATTCTGCTCCAGCGCTGTTGAGAATCGGAGAGGAGAGCAGCTGGAGACCACAGAGGCGAGGTCCTCAGGAGGGTCATTAGCTAGCCCTATGTAACCCACTTTTCTTCCCCTCCCAACCATTGCTAGGGATGCAATAAGTCTACAAGCCTCATCTGGGGACAATTTCTGGGGCTCAGAAGAGGAAACACAAATTACTCTTACAGGCAAAGCTCTGTCAGGTGGAATCTAAAAAGCCTTTGCCTGCAACAAAACCCAAAGCAAGTCCCAATAAGCTTCCATGTGTTTCATGGACTCACTAACACTTCCAAAAAATGACGGGAACTGAAACTCTAGGAGATCAAGCTGGTACCAGACTTTTCTTCCACAACAGTCAATGTTATGTACCCTATTTATACGTGTTCTTCAGGTGGATTTGATTTTGAATGGGACCTCACGAGAAGTGCTGCTATGTGTGTGTGAGTGAGCAAGGTCCTCATGCACGCTTGAGGTGGCATAGCATATTACTCTTTTGGGCAAAAGTATATAAAAGGCTTTTCACTTGATCATCTCAAGTGCCCTGAGTTTTTAAGCTACGCTTTGGAAGGATTTCCACCTCCCTATGCAACAGGGAACCTCTTGTTTCTTGAATCTGCAGCCCATCTCCCCAGAAGAGCTTGATGTGAAGAAGATGCTATCGGTTTGCCTTGAGCAAGCCGTTGGGTAAGGCCCTCTTGCAAGATCCGCGACATTGCTTTTAACGACATCCATTACAAACCGACTCACTGAAAAAAGGGATCACTCAGAATAGTGATGCACGTGGCAGCAGGACAAAGGGTGATCCTGAACAGATCCATAGGAAAGGCTTGAAGATGGTGGGTGAATCTTTGGGTCACTTGGTCTGGATAGACATCTCAGTGTTCTTGCCCAGCAAAGGGGAAGAAGCAATGGACGGGAAGAAGACATTTCCTGACTGTAACCCCCCGCCCCAGTTATCTCTACAAACTGGTGAAAAATAAACAGCCACCACCGCAAAGCTGAACAACATTTCCATTTCTGGCCAAAAACCCGATTCACCCCCTTGCCTCCCTCGCCGACAGCAAGAGGGTTTTAGTTTTTTTTGCACAGCCCTAAGTTTTCAAAACGTTCCAAGTGCATTTTTTTTTCCCCCAAAGGAAGGAACATTTAAGTAGCCACAGGAAGCCTTTATAAAAGGCAGTGGTATATTACTGAAGAGTCCTTAAATATGGATACGATGGAACGGTCCCATTCCCAAGGAAACAATTCCCATTCTTCCCTTGCTGTAGGGGAACAGTGATAAAGACTGCAATTAAAAGGTGTGGCAGGAAACAGCTGGACTTTTGAAACCAAGGCCAAAGGATCGACGATAAATGCATACTGTCCTTCTGCTAGTTGACACACACACACACACACACACACACACACACATATATGTGTGTGTGTGTATATATATGTATCTATATATACACACACACACATATATATATATGCATATATATATATATACACACACACACATATATATATGTATATACACACACACACACACACACACACACACACACACACACACATATATATATATATATATATATATATATATATATAAAACACACACACACACACACCAATTACTCTTTAGATACTAAACATGCTGGGTCCAAGGCCAAGTGAATGGAGTGGATCAGGCATGTTTGAACGAAGGCAAGTGCATGCCCAGGTCTGTCCAGTATTGTTAAAGGGATGCTTTAGGCTCATCCAGACCCATGGCTTGAGGACTGACTTCTTCCAGCTACCATGGGCAGTGAGCGTGAAGAACAGGGGAACCTCTAAGTGAGTCCTGTCTCGGCCACACTGTTAGTTCTTTTGGCAGAGAAAACTGAAAGGATTGTCTCTCCTTATTACAAGAAGTGGGGAGATTTTTTTTTTTTTTTTTTTTTTTTTACAAGTTTTAAGTTTCTTGTGACATGTCAAGTGCAGTTGTGAGGAACATGTTGGATGTACAAAACCGTTAACTGTCCAGTTCCAAGTCCTTCTCTATGCTAGGTTTAAAAAGTTCTTCTATGACTTATCAATGGTGCAGTTCTACTAGCTGTGTCAAGGCAATGGGTGTGCACATTTTTCTCACAATTATCCTTAAAAACCACAAAAAAAAAAAATATTTTGTGTGTTCTAACGCTTTAAAGAAAAATAAAAGATCGAGTGGATACAAAAAAAAAAAAAGCAAACCTTTTTTTTCCGTTTTGTTTTCTTTTCCTGTCAGCCTTCTAGGATTACTATCATTTGATTATTATTCCTGAAAGCAATGAAGTCAAGTCTTGATTTTTTCCGTCGATAATTGTATTAAAAGGGTGAATATACTACCTGAATTTTGTGCATGTTACATTGTAGTTGTAACCTTTTCTAATTCAGAAAGAATAAGAGATGGTTGTGATTGTGCAGTGTATCAATAAAGTTTGAAGAACTTTGTACCTTTCGGGGGCTTTTATTCAGGGCTTTGCCCCATTTTACCCCCCCCATGGGTGTTAGCGAAACAACAGTTTCTAGCTGCTGGAGAGATTCAGCTTCAGCTTCCCTCTTTGAAAAGGCACTTAGGCAAGCATGTGTTGATGAAGAAATCAGTGGGACTCCAGCATTTTCTTAAGATTAAACAGGTGCTTTAAGTGCTTTGCTGATGGAGGATGGAACGAGGCACATTTTTAAGTGTTTTGCTTTCCTTTAGCCATACAGAGACTGTGTTGGTGCCCTCAGCTCCAGTTCTACCAGAGCTGGCACTTCAGGTTTGTGACTAGCCCTCCAAACCTGCCTCTCCCTTCCACGCGAAGGGCTGGCTGCGCTCATCCTCATTGCTCTGTCTTCCAGGCCTGGGCAAAGCAGTGGGCACATCCCTAAGCAGCGTCAACCAGCGCAGCACCTGGAGAGATGCTGCATGCATGCATGGAGCTTGCCCAGCTAGGCGAGCCCTGCCCTCGGAGTGAGACGTGGTGCGAGAACCAAGCACAGGGCCTGCTAAGCCCTGTGTTCATCACGGAGGCACAGAAGGGAATTGGTGAGTATTTATTCACCAAGGCGCCCCCGGGGGTTACAAGAAATAATGGCCACAAGCTAGCAGAGAGCAGATTTAGACTGGACATTAGGAAGAACTTCTTCACAGTTCGAGTGGCCAAGGTCTGGAATGGGCTCCCAAGGGAGGTGGTGCTCTCCCCTACCCTGGGGGTCTTCAAGAGGAGGTTAGATGAGTATCTAGCTGGGGTCATCTAGACCCAGCACTCTTTCATGCTTATGCAGGGGGTCGTACTTGATGATCTATTGAGGTCCCATCCGACCCTAACTATGAATCTATGAATCTATAAGCGGAGGACAACTAAGTGAACGGTTCTTCTTTAAGATCCCATCCACCAGGAGGTCCCTTGTGCCCATCAGCCTCTCGCTATAATCATCTTATCTGACCCATGCATACCTGTCTCCCAGTGTTCGTATCCCACAATTTTCACTTGCCCCTATACTTCCTTCTTCCCTCATCCACCTTCCCGCCCACGCACCCATCAACATGCAGGTAGCAAGTCCACCCCATTTATTCTGGCTGCACTCTATCCGTTGGCTTGCCTTTTCATCTATCATCCATCTATTTATTTCTACATCATCTACCACTCACCAGCCATTCATATACACCCATTATTCTCCACTCCCATTTATCTCTCTTCCCCTCCCCCACGCATCCATTCTTCCAACCTACCTGCCTAATGTAACCATCTCCACACGTATATCCATCCATTTATTGATTTAACCATCCATCCCATCCATCTATCAATCCATCCAGCGGGCGTCTCCAAGCTAGCCTCTGGCAGACACATACCTATTTACACAGCCACTTCAGTGTAATGAAAATCTTTGTTCTTATCTCTTACTAACATTCAGCAGGGGAAGCTTTATCCAGTTATTCTTTAAGCACAGCAGTTAAGTGATCCGATGCATTTTCTTTATCTTGTTCAAAAATACATGCTATTAAAAAAAAAATCCCAGAAAAACAACAGCAATGCCTTTGGAGATGTAATAGTATTAAAGATGTTTCTGTCTCTATCAAGATATATCGACGCAGGAGCAGGGGAAAATAAATAGAGAGCAAAAAACCGTGGTAGAGCGCAGGCCGGGGCTTAACCCTTCTTAGCACAGTGCACAGCTTCATCCCTTTACAATGCATTGCTGCCTGCACTTCAGGGTGTTTGCCATTGAATAACATCAGGCTCCGGTATGACCAGGAGGTCCCTTCCAGCAAAGAGATTGGTTTTTAAAGGGCCAGGGCATCATTTCATAGTGCTATCCATGTCTGTGCAAGAGTGGGCAGGCTTCCCGGTCTCTTTACCAAAGAGTTTGTGCAGGGTTGCACTGGCTTTCCCAACACAGATGCATGCGAGGCATAATAAGCAAAACCCCCACAGTCTCTGACTAGCCTGTATTAGTCTATCAACCTTTACCTCTCTGTTTCAATACCCAAGGACACTGCAGAGGGAAAGGCTGGTGTGTGGTGTTCAGCCCACCTTCTTCCCAGGCTGGTCTAAATGGAACCCCAATTACTTTGCACTGGGTTCTGCGGAGAAACTAATGCCCAGGAAACCACTTGAGGGACAAAAGAGGCAGCATTTGCCTGGCCTTCACCATCACCAAGGAGCACTAGTACTGGCCAGACACAGGGGCATGTGGATACCGTCACTGCTGTCACCTGTGGGCCTGCTGTGAGTAGCCTCTACTCCCACTGGAGAGGCAGGTGAGTAGCCTCTAGCCCCATTGAGGTACAAGTGCCTGTGCCTCCGTCACACCAGCACTCCTGGGGCTGTGAAGGCAGAGATATTTAAGACCAAGGCCTGTGTAACCATGGCCAAAGGATATGAGTTTTATGACCCTGAGCTCTCACTCCTTGCCCATGCAGCAAGTGTGTGTCAGCAGCACGCGGCAAGCTGGATCAGGACCTCGATTTACAGCCTCACAAAAGGCAAGGGGCCCCGATAGACTGGTATAGCCATCGGCACCGGTTCTGCTGCTGATCCGCAGGCTGACCTGGCAGCGCTCTGCCCAGCTGTCTGGGACAAAGCTGGTTCATAACTATGCTAAACTATGGCAACATCTCTGCTAAGACAAATGGCATTTTACCAAGATCATTCCCTGCTACTCTTCCACCCTGAAGAACAGCAGGCAACAGAAAACAACACGTACTTACCTCTACCTAGCTACAGTTGCTTTAACCTCCGTGCACCAGGCTAAAACCTAACGTGACCACTGACCAGTCTCAGGGTGGCTTTTGCACACATTTTCTTTCCAGCTGTGCCCAGAGTTTCTGGATGCTCCCAGCTAGGCCAACATAAAGGAGCCTGATTTTAAAAAAAGTGGAAGGTCAGCACTTTTCAGCAATGGCAAGCCTTTAGGGGGCTTCAAGTTGAGCCCTACCACATCACCAGTCCCTGTTACAACCATTGGGCTCCAGATCTAGCAGCTCCAAGGGGAAACCTCCAGTACTTATGGACTCAACATGCCACCGAGGCCTTGCTAAAAAAGCTGCTACAAATCAAGACAGTCACGTTCCTTTTCTGGCAGTGCCAAGCAAATATAAGAGCACCCAACAGTGTGGATTATATTAAACTACAGAGCCCTGATGAGGTGAAGAGAAATTGCACCTATCAAAGGGGAAATGAATGACCACTAGACCACCTTAAAGATAAATACGTGCTAAGAAAAACTGCTTGGCACACAGCAATCACCCATAAAGACTCAATGCGTACGAGAGCAACCACACTGCCGTGGCTGAAATATTGCAGGTATTCTCTTTTCTAAACACTGGGAAATGCAGCAGAGCCTCAGAAATTATTGCTGGGTAATTTATCTAGGAGGTCCATTAATGGTGCCCAGTGACGAAGGTCACGTGTGTCAGTTATTAAAGCTAACAGTTTGCAAATGCTGCCATTTAAATGTCACCCTTTATAGAGTACAGGACTGGAAGGGGCCTGCTGGGACAGTCAAGTTAGTCCCCATTGCTGCAAGAAACAGCACCCTATAATCTTGCCCTTAAACGCAGCACCCTCCAGCTCCAGTTAATCAGCCTTCTGTGCTGTTTCACTCTTCTTGGGCAGTGCAGTTGGACTGTTTCCCCCGCTCTGTGTGTCTGGTTTCCCCGTTTACGGCCATTTTCTACCCTAATTACTAGACTCTAGCTAATGTGGTGCTGTTGAGATCCCCATCACCATGGGGAATGCTGGACATGGTCTCTGCTGAGGGACTCTAAATGGCACCATGAGGCCAATTCAGCAGTGCCACGAACAATTCCCAGTGGGGTCAGAGAGGATGGGCTGTCCTTTCTTGCACCAGTCATGGGTTAGGTACAAAATGGTTCATGCAGCTCACTCCATCCTGCCCACCACGCAGCAGTGGGGCCTGAACAACCCCAGGCCCCATGTCGCGGCCCACCACACACTAACCACGTTAGCAAAAAAAGCTTTTTAAGTATCCCTGACACATAGCACCTGGATAACGTCCGCTCAAGCAGCCCGGTGCTGAGCCAAGCACCCCCCCCCCCCAGCGCAGGTTGCTATTGGAGAGCAGGTTTCCTGCAGAGCTATTTTCCCCAAAAACCACCAAGGGCTTTTTTCCTCCCCAAACTCAATTACTGTTGCCTTGAGTGGTGGGGCAAGGGGGGCCGTGCCCCGTCAAGGCTGGCTGCAGGTGCTGTTCTCCCACCGCGCAGCTAGTCATGGCAGTCGACTCAGGGGGGAGAAGCAGGCACAGCTGTGACGGGCAGCCAGATGAGATGCAACACTGCCGCTGCCTAACTCAGGGGTCAGCCCATTAATCACAGGGTGACGTGGGACTAGCAGGGGGCCGAGTGGGCACCAATGTAATTCATTACAATTTACCTGCTAGGCGGCTGTGAGCCGACTCCATGCCCGTGGCGGGTAGGAACAGCTGTGCTGCCTGCTTTCCGGGCACGGTTTGTTTTCCAGCAGCCACAGGGAAGCTGCTGTGATTCCCCCACTCTCCCAGCTCACCCCCGCAGCCCTTGGCAAGCAGTTTTCTGGCACCGAGAGGGTTCGGAGAATGAGGACAGGGTGGGGCGAGGGCTGAGCTCTTTCCTGCAGCCTCTCGCGCAAAGCTGGACTTGGGCGTGTGGCACTTTGGGGCCCATTTTACCCCAGCTCTGCCACCTGTGAGACAGCTCAATTGGTCCAGAGGGGCAAGGACATGCTCTGCTGCTCCTTGGGGCCCGACAGACCCCCCTGCCCCTACACAAACACACACACAAAGCCTAGTGTAGGCCAAGATGCTTGTGCTGTGCCCAGTGCAGAGACCAGTGACACTAGCCAGCCCCCCAGACCAGGCCAAAAGCCCATGCAGAGAGGCGCCCATATTGCCCTGCAAGACCAGGACGTCCCAGGCCACTGGAGTGTGGGGAATACAGCCTGAAAGCCTGCACGCTGCATGGCCAGAGACCCGCAGAGGAAGGGAGTAAGTCAGCAGATCAGAGGAGCAGCTGCTGCTCAGACAGGCCACAAGCCACCAGCTCCAAGCTGAGAACCACCTGCAGCAAGTGTCAGCTGGGAGCCAGCTCCTCCAGGCTGCCTGGCTCTCACGGGGGGTCCCTGCCCTCTGCCCACCCCTTGCAAGTAGCCAGAGGCGTGCTGCTCCAGGTGGCCTGTCCAGAAGCAGCACCATGACAAGTCACTTGGCCCTGTCTTCACCGAAAAAAAAGGCAGAGAGGCTGAGGCACTAGGGAAGGTGATGGCAGCCCGTCCCTCCCATTTGCAAAGAGCCCCTGGGACTGCACAGGCCACGCTGCAATGGAGGGAAAATTTACTTCTCTCCCCAAGTTCAAATAGAGACTAAAATCTCTTCCGTATGTGTATTGATTTTATGTCGGCCAAACACAGGTGGCACCTTAATTGTGATGTGTGTGATAGCTCAGCGCCTGAAAGCTTTCGTTTATCTCTACCTGGTTAAACAACTTTAAATAATAACAGGTCAATACATCTGTCTGTTGACCAGGCCTATCCTCCCCAGCTCAGAGGAAGAGGGAGAGATGGTAAGCATACTGTAGGACCAGCCTAGCAAGGCAGCCGAAACCCAGTGCTGGCAACCCCCTGGCCCAGGGAAGCTGGGCTGGGACACACAGAGGTTTCCCTGTTACATAGGGAATAACTCTTTGGGCCAGGATGGGATGCCGGGCAGGACTCCCTCACCGCACAAGGCTCTAGGTGATGCCTCTTCCCCGGCAGCCACAAGGAAGAGGTTTCAGTCTTACCACGCCCACCTGTATGGCCTCTGCAAGAGACTTAGTCTCATTCACTCTTCTCTGTGCTCCCCAGGCCAGGGGCAGGGAGAGTTGCCCTGGGTTGTAAAAAAAAAACCCAAAACCAAAAAACTCAGAGATTTCAGAGTGTGTCGAACCTTTCAATCATCTCAGCAGTAAATTGCATTGGAGACAATTCACTCCTCTCGGTAGACATGTTGCTACAATGGAATTTAATGGCTGTTTTGCAATCCAGCGAGCGACATGGGTACAAGCTGAGAGACGTTGTTACGTGTGCTTGGTTCTGATCAATTACATTTATTATTGATGGGGTGCCATAGATATACAGGCCATTTTCCAGTAGGGAAAAAAATACACATGGTTAGGAAGAGAAAAAAAAAACAAACCCTGCTGTGATCAGCATATGATCTAAAGACAAGGTTGGGAAGACAGTGATTAAACTGAGCAGGAGGCAGTGGAATTATATGGGGCCATTAACAAACTTAGGGGCTGAAGTGCAGGATGGATGGAGCCAAAAGACAGGCAGGAAAAGGACTGAATGTTAATTAAAAGGCTGATTCAAGTCTAGAGGATGCTTAGGAGTGAAGTTGGGAGTGAACGAAGCAATCAAAAGCTCTCGCTACACTAGAGGCCTGACTGAAAAGCGCTCGCAGTTTGACGTGTCTATGCTAGCCCTACTGAGCTGGTGTCAAAAGCCTAGCTGGTTTGCCCTGCATACACACCTGCATATTTTAAAGCCATTGCCCTGGATCTCACCCTGCCGGGAGATCTCCAAATGCACTGTGGACTGCTTGAACCATTTTAGCTTGTCCACTTCCATGTTAGCACCAAACCAGTCCAGACTGACCTGCTTTCGCCTGGTAAAAGCCCAGCTGTTCCTGCTTACCAGTTGTACTGCTTACGTGTGAGGGTGCAAAGCATTGTACAGGCAACCTAGGGGTTAAACAGGTTGTTGTAACAGTATTGTGCTGTACTGTAGATGAGGTTAAAGGCAAGGGACAGGAGAAACACGTGGCTAGAAGGCAGGGCCTGGTTTGAAGACCACTGATGTTGAGACAGATTGACACACACCCCTTCCCCAGCCACGGAGCGGCTGGGTTTGCTGCTAGCACAGTCTGTGGTCCTATTCCATGTGCAGCGCAGATGCACAAGTGTGTAGGTAGGCAAAACTATATGATGTAGAGGAGGTAGGTTTTGAACCTGTGCCTCTGGAATTGTCTTACACAGTGCTTTAGCCACTAGGCCACGAGTTGAACGCGCCCTAGTGCTCTCTCCAGTCCTCTTTCTGAAGTGGGTCCCTGGACAGCCAGTTGAAGAGAAATATGCCAAGTGAGAAACCACACTAGGTAGTGTGTATGTGGCTTAGTGTGATGGCTGCTGTAATACAAAACAGCAAGTTCTGAGTTCTAGTTTAGCCCGTTCCTTTCCTGTTGCACTGCAGAGTGCAGTGGCTCAGTTTTAGTAGGATGGAGAGAAGCTTGCTCTTCAGTCTAGTCTATAGCCCAGTGATTAAAGCACCGCGCTTGCAGTTCCGAGAAGAATGAGGTCAAAAAACCTTTGGCACAGGATGAGACACGGCTAGAGGGCAGGGCTTGGATTGAAGCCTACTGAAATTCAGACAGATTGCCAGTGACTTCAGTGGACGGGAGTGTACTGGTCGGGGGTGTTTCTGAGCAGTCCAGCTGTTTGTGCAGGGGAGAGAGGTGCTGGGGGTGTTTCTCGGTGATCTAGTTTTTGAAGGGGGTGATGCCAGGGCATGTTA